>NC_068368.1:73236060-73544441 GCF_020536995.1 Dreissena polymorpha
GATTTTCAGGGCTGTTGTTTTTGAGTAATTCAATGTCGGGTGTTGACATTGTTTTCGATTTTCAGGGCTATTGTTTTTGAGTAATTCAATGATTGGTGATGCATTGTTGAGATTTTTTCAGGGATGTTGTTTCGTGGAATTCCATGTTGGTTGATGACATTGTTTAGATTTTCAGGGCTTTTTTTTTTTTTTTTAGTAATTCCATGTTGGTTGATGACATTGTTCGTTTCAGAGTTAGGGTTTGAGCAATTCCATGTTGGTTGATGACATTGTTTCTTTTCAGGGCTGTTGTTTTTTGTAATTCCCACGTTAGTTGATGACATTGTTCGACTTTCAAATGTATTGATTTTGAGTAATTCCATGTTCGTTTGAAGGAAATTGTGAAGATTTTCAGAGAGGGTTTGTTTTTAGTAATTCCATGTTGGGTGATGACACTATTCGACTTTCAGAGCTGTTGATTTGTTGGATGACGTAAATTCCATATTGATTAATGCATTGAATGAGATTTTCCGAAGATAGTGTTTTTGAGTAATTTGAGTAATTCCATGTTCGTTGATAAATTGTTCGATTGTCATAGCTTTGTTTTTTAGTAATTCATTGTCTGTTGTTTTATCGATTGCTAAATTAAGATGATTACTTAAAGTTTGGTTTGTCAATTCTGGTAAGTTATCGGTGCGCAATTCAAATGACGTCGTACCAGTTTGCATTTTGTTGTCATTGAGATTTACCTCTTGTGTTTCATTAAAGTTAGGTGTGGTATCATTTACTTGTATATATTCAAAATGGTTGACGTTGTATTTTCAAATGTATTATTTTTAGTAAATAATTTTTTATCAACTTCTGAAAAGTTAAAACTATTATCATTCGTTGTGTAGAATATGTACTTTGATCAAGGATATCATGTATGAAACCTGTGTCATTAGAGGCGTCTCTAGCTGTTGTTTTACCATCAGATTTATTACTAACTGTAAAGCTTTGCTTGTCCAAATTTGAATTTGAACTAGGATTGTTAATTGACATTCCGACGCTAAATGACGTGAGTTTATAACTCGCATTTGTGACGCTGAATGCTGTATTATTATTTAAATCACCAGTAAGTGTATTTATTGAATTTTCAAATACGTTTGTTGTGAGTTATTGATCAAATTCTGTAAAGTGTAATTTGTATATTGTTGAAGTCACCAGAAAATGAATTGTTAACAGTTCCATTTTCAAACGCGTCCGTTGTTTCATTGATCATATTATGTGAGGTATAGTTCACCTCGACATCAAAGGCTTTTTGGACTTTCTCTGTCTCTTGCACCTCGGTAGATTGGTCAAGGTCAATGTTAGTTGTGTGTTCTGTATATTGGTTGCTGGTGCTCTGCAACTCATTTCGCGGAATTCTGCTGGTGATTTGTTCCCAACTGTTGGAGTTCCAAGTAGCTTTCTGTCATCTTTGTTTGTAATTGTTTCGCTTGTTAATTTACCTCCGTACACAGTAGGTACGCGTGTTGTTCTTTAGTTCAGTAATACTTTGTTTTGTGTCTATAAAATATGAAGTATTAATATTTTCAGACAACAACAGATTTCTGATTGCCTTATGCTTTTGGCTGTAGCATTACGTTGTTCACTTGTACATTCAGTAGAGTCAGATATATATGACATTGTTGCCATCGTAATTGTTGATTCCGTTCGGAGTGTGCTACCAACAGTAGAACTGTTTGTCACTAAGTTTCTCTCCACGTCATTCACATTTAGTGTTACATTTCTGCTCAATTTATAATCAATTATACTTGACACTTTTGTTGCATTTTGCTGTGTTATATTGGACTTTAACATTGTCCCGAACTCCTTGTCTTCATTTGATATCGCATTATCGATAATGTTTTCAGTATTTCTGGTCTTTGTATTTTGTCCGAGGGCTGTTTGGTATAAGTGTAATCAGTGATATTCTCAAATGTCTTTATACCATGTGTGGTTTCAAAATAAGTTTCGTTGTGTTCAGTGAAATGTTGATGGTTTGATATAATTTCATCCGGGAAGGATTCATTCACACTAGCCAATGATGACTTTTTCTCAATTAACCTAATCTGGGAGCTTGCATTTGTTTCATAATATAAAGTTTATTTTCAAAACCCGGTGCTGTGACATTTGCTGTAAATGTGTCGTCATTAAAATGTCACTTGTCGCATTTAGAGAGAAGCCTGTGGAAATCCAATTTAGCAGTGAGGTTGGACTCTGATTTTGAACCGGTAGCCGAGGTTATCACCGACACATTTATTGATCTAGTTTCATCTCCATTTGTATCGTTATCGGCAGGACGAAATAAATATGTCTCTGTGATGTAAAATTTCAAACAATTATAAACACACAATCAATGCTGTACATAAAAAAAGTTAATGGAACATTCATGGAGTAGTTATAGTAAGTATACAACGCGCAAACAAATGCATATATATTTAAGCTGTAGTGATTACAACTTGTGTCATAATACAGATAGTACGATTGCTAATATCCTGCAGGTACAATTAAAGCGATACATATTCTAGCTGGAATTCATAACGCTTACCTTCATATATATCCGAAGTGTCATGCGTTTCAGACACATCACCATGCACAGCTATCTTTCCATTCATATTTTCGTGACGTTCAGGTACCGGAACGAATTCGGTCCGAGACGATTCACTGACTAAATCATTGTCAACAGTCGTATTAGTTTTTAAAATTGAATCAGTATATGCTGATTGGCTTGTATCCGGAGATATCAAGTCATTGTTTATAGTCATGTTCTGAAAACTATCCTTTGTTCCAAAAAATGAAGTTGGAGAAGTTGGTACACTATCATTAGTGTTAGAAATATCAGAGAGTAGTTGATCCTTAACAGTAGATTGAGAACGCATCGATTGTTTGTTCTCACTTGGAGCATCAGTTGTATTTGATGAAACGTTACTTCTGTTTGTTTTTTCGTCAGTTATATTATTGCCTGCTTCTGAAGCATTTGGATTATCCGCAATCAGGTTTGGTTGGGTAACTTTGTAACGTTCGGCGTGTTGAGTTTGTCTCATGTCTGTTGTGATATCTGATAACACGGCATGGTGATCACTGAACGTTTCAGCTTGAATGCTGCTTGAATAAGTGGTCTCTGTTTGTTTATATTTGGTTGGGTTATCATTGATATTAGAGAATTATCTGTTTTAGTAAGCGGTGTAGTTTCAGTTGTTTCACGTTTGTCATTGTCATTCGTTAAAAGTTTTGCAGTTGTCGATGGAAGATCGGATGTTCTAAAAAACGACTTGGTTGTGTGGATAGAGCGTTCTTTGGTAAATGGACTCAGTATAGCTGGAAATAAAGGGAACTGTCACTAGCTACGTTCATGCATTCTACACATCTACATTTTGTGGATAGTCTTCCATTGCTTTTTAATGGTACCCATTGGCGGGGGTAATTTAACGTCGTTAACTATTTGCAGAAGAGCAACAGCCAAAAGGTGTTTTATTTGTATTGAATTTTGTTTTCAAAAGTTTACCATCAAATTGGATTATCTGTATGAATGTGTTATCGGTAGTTCATCTTCACAACACTCAGCCATACAACTTAAATACTTGAACAGTTGATCAAGTATTATTAAATTCTGTGACGTGTGAAAGAATATCCAGTGCATGTATGTCAGTATATCTATGTAAGTATTTCTATGTGTCCATGTCTAAGGATGCCGGGCTAAGTACAGGAAACATGCAATGTGAATAACTACATATGCACCTAGACGTCAATCACAGTCAATATTTAACACGTGTGTGTCTCTTAGTACGGCCTCGTTCAGGGAAAACTGCCTTAAATGCATGTGTTTAAAGTGTCGCCCTAGATTAGCATACTTAGCCACTGTCAGCTTGTATTTAATTTTCGTTTAAGCGAAGTCTCTTGTAAATTAAATCCAGTTTAGGCGGTGAGTGTCGTCCCTGATAAGCTAGTTCGGACTGCAAAGGCTAATATGTACGGACATGATAAGCTAGTTCGGACTGCAAAGGCTAATATGTACGGACACTTTACGCACATGCATTAAACCGGTATTCCAAGGGCACGGATTATACTATTAGCTGTACCTTGCAGAGTGATGGTTGATTCGTCTATAGGCAGTCGTGACGTTTTCGACACGTCTCGTATATGCCGTGCGATTTGTGCCGTGTATTGGTCTGGCTCGGGCAAAGGTTTTACATTCGTATCTTTATTTCTCATCCGAAATTGGCATTTTATACTTCCGGGACTGAAAAAAGAAGAATTGGATCAAATACGCTGTCCCTATTGAAACTAAACGAAAACTCGCATGCAATATTCTTTCAGCTCGGAAACACCACAAGGAGCTTTTGGAAAAATGTAGTTTATATATTTTAAACATATATAAAGGGTATCACTGACATAAATCTTATTTAACTCCCTTGTCTAAAAATAAAGCCGAAATTTCTCATACGAATGCAATGAACGCAAGGATAACACGTTATATCGACAACCACCACATTTACCTACAAGATAAAATAACTATTCATGGAATTGAAATAAGTTTGGTATTCGACTACACCTTACTTTTAAGTAAATCAAATTAAAACTGGAAGATGGACACAGGTGTGTAACCGAACATTGGCAATAAATGTTTATTATCCGACTTTTCATTGCGTTAAACCACCAATTTCTTAATCTTTATATCCACAAAGTTCGCTGCAAAATAACAAACGCCGATCGTCGAATATTTATAGCCATATTATGTAAAAACAAAAATAAATGATAAAAATTGGTTTGACTTACTGATGATTTTCAGGCGGCAGCCATATGCAGAGACAAAATATTAGTAACGCGGAATTGGATTGGCTGGGCAATTTTGTTCTCGATTCTTTTATGTAATATGAAATCGCATTTTGTGAACCAGTTACAAATTGTATAAACAAAACAGCTGAGTATGTATCTATATTCGGATGCGAAATAAAATGCTTGCATTGCTGGTAATTCTTTTCGTTGACGATTAATACCGCCAATCAATGTTACATTATGTACCGAAACCATTTACAATCAACAACGAACAATAATTGTATCCATGTTTCTTTTTTCATCGAATATCATTTAAACTATCAAACCGATATTTTTGTCAATACTGTTTACATTCTGTGTGCATCTAAGACTGCTATCAGAGCAATCTCTAGCAGCAGAAATAATTACGTCGTTTCAATTAAGAAAGAACCATGATTCGATTTTAGCTGACCACTCACATTTTGTCTTACAAACAGTAGTAAATTATTATCAGAAGCATACCGAATTATGATGGCTTTGAAAAATCAACATGGATAATAATAGCGAAATAAGTTTTTATGTTTCAATTGTATTCAATGATTATTTGAATTCTACTGCTTTTCTATTAATCAATTTAACAAGTTGCTATAATACGAGTAGTCACTAATTATACAATTTATTTGCCGACAAAAAAACTGGAAATTGTGCAAAAAGCCCTCATTACCGTCTTACACACCTCTGTCCAAGTATGAACTCTCAATTTTTAATTAATTTTTTTTTGTTTTAAGAATTGACATCGAGTATATTAAAGTATATGTCTTTTTCTAGCAGATTAATATGTTGGCTGTCGAGTCAAAGTGAAATCGTGTGCGTTCATTTCATTCGTATACTAACTTGGGCTGTTATACAGAAAGCGGCGTTAAATTATGTTTTGTTTTTCAATTTATCTCAACCCATTTATGCCTAGCGTCTAGAAAAAGGGTTTGGCAAACAGCGGAGATCCAGATGTGACGCCGCATATAGAAATATACATACTAGACATCCCTAATTTTGGAAATAAATTGATCCAACTAAGAAGGATGGGAGAGTCCACTAAGCAATAATGGGTTAAGAAACAATACATTATACCTAAAGCCGAGTAGTTCCGTTCCCGCATACGCAAACGAATACGGACTGGTGGACATTATCCTATCCATCTGCAAATATAAATGGGCCGCGCTCTGTGAAAAGAGGGTTTAATGCATGTGCGTTAAGTGTCGTCCCAGATTACCATATGCAGTCCGCAAAGGCTAATCAGGGACGACGTTTGCCGCCGAAACTGGAATTTACTTAGAAGAGACTTTCTTTAAACGAAAACTATCATAACAAGACTCGTATGTATGCTGTTTGACTATGTACTGATGCAGTTTGAAATTTACTGGACTTGACTTTACTTGTCTTTATGTAAGGATAAACTGATACATATAGCCTCGCTCGGGGACAACTGGTGGAATGCACAGGATAATCATGGACACCACTTTCCGCCTTTGCTAGATTATCGCTAGAGACTTTTTATAAACGAAAATTTCCATAAGAGCGGAAAGTGTAATCCCTGATTGGCCTGAGCATAGGCTTATATCGGACGACACTATTCGCACATGCATTAAGCCAGTTTTCCAAGAACGAGGCTCGTATGATACTCCATATATCACTGGATCAGGGCTCGTATGATTACTCCATATATCACTGGATCAGGGCTCGTATGATACTCCATATATCACTGGATCAGGGCTTTGATTTTCGATATGTTATTTCGGTTTCCATGCTTGGTCTAGTTTTTACTTACTTCTGCAATAAACGCCGAGGATGTGTTTCTGTATAACTCGGAAGTTGGATCGTACAGGTCCGGTTTAAAATCTTGCCTGAGATCGAGGGTTCCCTCAATAAGCCATAATCCTGAAAATATAGAGATCTTACAATCTTTTCCTATAACACGAGCCTCGCTATGTGAAAAGTTGACTTAATGCATGTGGTGAAAGTATCGCAAATATGTTAGCCTCTGCAGTCCGCACACGCTAATCAGGGATGACACTTTCCGAATAACTGGATTTTCTGTGAGAGGATACTCCCTTTCAACGTGAAAAACAATAAAAGCGGAAAGTGTCGTCCCTGATTAGCCTGTGCGGACTGCACTGGCTAATTTGGAAGACTTTTAAACACATGCATTTAACCCAGTTTTCACAGAGCAAGAGCTATATGTTGTTTTCAAGAATTTGCGTTAATTACTGAGGCGATATTTTTTAGACATGTTTTAATAGCTTTTAATTAAATAACTTTAATTTTAAGGTTTACAAAAATATTTCACCTTTTGTGTAACACGTTTTTACAAAAACGCTAATAAATAATTACTTATGACAACGCATTGTATGGGTACACATCTGACAATAACATACATTTAAATGCGAGGTTGAGGTTCAATAAACAAACGTGTTTCTTCTAATTAAAACACCTTCAGTATATATGCATTATTTATTCGTGTTCCTGTATTGCGATGTATCAATTCATTCTACGTACTGTCCGTAAAATAAATACTTCAAGTACGCGTTGAAGTAATGATTTTAATGAACATAATGTTAAGCGAGTGTTTGTTAAACGCGTGTTGTGCAATAGCGCCGTATCGGTAAGTTCAGTGCGGTACATCTGTTCATCTAACGACGCTGAATTCAAGATGAATTGATTGCAAGACTAAGTGTGCAGGCGGCCTATGAATTGATTGCAAGACTAAGTGTTCAGGCGACCTTGTTCTGGTTTTAAAAAAATCCCACATCACTTGATAATTACATGAAAATACAACCGATGAGCAGATGGATCTCGGTCTGGGAACTGGGGCTTAATGCATTTGCGTAAAGAGTCGTCCAAGATAAGCCGTAGCAGTCCGCACAGGCTAATCAGGGACACTTTCCGCCTAGACTGGATTAACGTTTATAAGAGACTTTCTCTAACGAAAAAATAATCCATTCAGCGGAAAGTGTCGCCCTTAAAAGCATGTGCTGACGTCATTAAGGCCTGGTTTTCCGTTTCCCAGTTCTAGGTTCATATCCTGGGTGTGTGTTGAGTCGTCATTGATATGTTTCCTGTTCACATATAGGCCTTAATGATGTACGTATTATTAAATGTATCGGGTAATTCGATGTATAACGCGTTAAAACAATCACGCCTGAGCAAATATTATACAATCATTTGAGGGATTTATAATCAGTCTTATTTTAATGGGTCATGCTATTGTTATATAACTATTTTCATCCTGGTTCTTGACACTGTTTACTATGATTAAGCTTTTGCGACGCTTAGTGATCTGTATTATTACGATGAACAATGTTTCTACAATAATATAATTAATGTTCATATGAACAATGTTTCTACAATAATATAATTAATTGTTCATATGAACAATGTTTCTACAATAATATAATTAATTGTTCATATGAACAATGTTTCTACAATAATATAATTAATTGTTCATCGATTCAAATACTTTTTATCATATGTTGTAGTATGTTGCCGACACATCACGCTAGACAATGGTTGTGTGGTGTTTATTCGCGTGTCATGTGATTTATGCACGAGACACCCTGTACATGTATTGTCACAGACCTGATCACTGATTTAAATGGCAACGTTTTCGTATAAAAAAAGGAAACTTCTACCCATGTTTTCTAAATTGCCTGTTTAACTAAAGACGTATATTTACCTGGCGCATAATATGAAGATATATTGTTTTTAGAACTGTGTGCTGAATCTGAAATGAAATAGAGGCAAAACATGTTATCGGCACATGAATGAGTGGAAGGTATTGAATACATCCTTAAAAAATATAGTTATACAGGTATAACGAGTATTATTCTATTATTCGTAGAAACAAAATCATTTTGTTGACGAGGAATGTATACGTTATACTTTCGATCGAATGTCAAGTGAAAATAGCTAAACACAACGGATCAATACATGGTAAATTACATGCAATATTACAATAGAGAATCACATATATTTATCAGCAGGACATACCTTATTCCAGTAAACATTCCGTCACTAAGCGATCAAGGAAAGGTTTAATATGGCCGATGCATGTTTGATATTGAAATTCCAAACTACACTGTAATATCATTGTTTGCCATGTAAAAACGTGCTATTGTTTTAATATAAATAACTCCCAATTATGAATACCAAACAATCCTACATACCCTAACAAAACGGTGTATAATAAGGCGAGGAAGATCAAGTCCGGCTACAATCTGCTATCCAACAATACTTAAATTGAGCCATACTCCTATCCAACAATACTTAAATTGAGCCATACTCCTATCCAACAATACTTAAATTGAGCCATACTCCTATCCAACAATACTTAAATTGAGCCATACTCCTATCCAACAATACTTAAATTGAGCCATACTCCTATCCAACAATACTTAAATTGAGCCATACTCCTATCCAACAATACTTAAATTGAGCCATACTCCTATCCAACAATACTTAAATTGAGCCATACTCCTATCCAACAATACTTAAATTGAGCCATACACCTATCCAACAATACTTAAATTGAGCCATACTCCTATCCAACAATACTTAAATTGAGCCATACTCCTATCCAACAATACTTAAATTGAGCCAAAGACCTATCCAACAATACTTAAATTGAGCCACGTTCGGGGAAATCTGAGCGTAATGCATGTACGTTAAGTTAATCTCACCGTTTATTATTAGAGCGTAAGCTGTCGTCCCTAATGAAAATGAAAAGATTAAAACGGAAATGTGACTTTATTTGGCATGTGTGTCTTTTAACAAAATCAATATGTATATGAAACATGCATAAAGCACAGGCTAATCAGGAACGTCACTTTCCGCCTTAACTGGATTTTTGCTAAGATACTTTTTAAACGAAAAATACCATAACAGCGGAAAGTGTCGTCCCTGATTAGCATGTGCACTGAACCGGTAAATCTGGGACGACACTTTACTCACGGGCATTAAGCCCCGTTTTCACTGTACGAGACTCACTTGCATGTTTAATAGCTTACCTCGTGAATTGCCATTTTTTAATTTTAATGCTAATATCACAGCGGCACCTGTCAGAACGCCGAGCACAAAAATTGAAACAAACACACGAATGTGAGTCCGAAATCTCAACGGTCGACCTGATGCTTTTGTGCATTGTCTTAAATGGTCTTTGCCAGGTTCATGACCTGTCTCACAATTGCTTTGAGTGTCTTCGAGACATTTCTGATCTCCCGTTGCAACGCTTTGCCACTACAACGTTTTGTGTTTGAGGTATACGAGTCGGTTTCAGCGTCATGCCTTGGATCACGGGCACTGGTACACACGCCCGTGCATTTTTGCAGCTCGTGGGTGTACCCATTGCTTTTGATATGCTTTAGATCTTCTTTGGCATCGCTCAGTTTCTCATGAATGACGTCTTTTGCTTTCTGAAAATTGAGTTTAAAATTAATAGGTTTTTACAGCAGATTCGACATTCTTATTATGTGTGTAATGCAGTTAGATATTTGTTATATATTTTTACATTAAATAAATGCCTGGTCAAAATCCGACTTAATAAGAGCCCCCCGCCCCTTCATCCATCAACACCACCTTATATGTTTGAAACTCAGAGTTAATATACAGGTCCCCTCAATGTCTTCGCGACTGCCTTATGTGCTGACCTGAACCCACCCCCTTTGTATGGCCACCCCGCTGTGTTAACTGGGCAACGACACTTATCAGCGGCGATAAATACACACATGCGGACGAAACAGAACTGTAAACCATTGATAAGTAAACCGTTAAGAAAACCATTGGTACATTAACAATAAAGTTAACAACTAATTTAAACCATTGATAAGTTAAAATTAAAGTAAACAATTTAAAAGTAAACATTAAAGCAATTCCTAGAAAGGTAAACAGTAAAGTAGGATATTGACAAGTTAAAAGTAAAGTAAACCATTGATAACTTGAACAGTAAAGTAAATCATTGATCAGTAAACAGTTAAGTAAAGCATCAATGAGTTAGCAATAAAGTAAAACATTGATAAGTTATCAGTAAAGAAATATGTGATACATAAAAAGGAACGTAAACGATTGATAATTTCACCGTAAAACAAAACATTGATTAGTTAACAGTAATGTAACCATTGATAAGTTATCAGTAAAGAAATATGTGATACATAAAAAGCAACGTAAACGATTGATAATTTCACAGTAAAACAAAACATTGATAAGTTAACAGTAATGTAAACCATTGATAAGTTATCAGTAAAGTAATATGTGATACATTAAAAGCAACGTTAACAATTGATAATTTCACAGTAAAGTAAAACATTGATAAGTTAACAGTAAAGTAAACCATTGATCAGTTCACTGTAAGGTAAACCATTGATAAGTTCCCTGTAAAGTAAACCATTGATAAGTTTACTTTAAAGTAAACCATTAATAAGTTCACTGTAAAGTAAACCATTGATAATATCACTGTAAAGTAAACCATTGATAAGTTCACAGTAAAGTAAACCATTGATAAGTTCACTGTAAAGTAAACCATTGATAAGTTCACAGTTAAGTAAACCATTGATATGTTCACTGTAAAGTAAACCATTGATAAGTTCAGTGTAAAGTAAACCTTTGATAAGTTAACTGTAAAGTAAACCGTTGATAAGTTCACTGTAAAGTAAACCATTGATAAGTTCACTGTAAAGTAAACCTTTGATAAGTTCACTGTAAAGTAAACCATTTATAAGTTCACAGTAAACTCAACCATTTATAAGTTCACTGTAAAGTAAACCATTTATAAGTTCACAGTAAAGTCAACCATTTATAAGTTCACTGTAAAGTAAACCATTGATAAGTTCACTGTAAAGTACACCATTTATAAGTTCACAGTAAAGTCAACCATTTATAAGTTCACAGTAAAGTCAACCATTTATAAGTTCACATTAAAGTCAACCATTTGAAGTTCACAGTAAGTCAACCATTTATAAGTTCACTGTAAAGTAAATCATGTATAAGTTCACAGTAAAGTCAACCATTTATAAGTTCACTGTAACGTCAACAACTGATAAGTTAACAGTAACATAAACTATTGATAACTAAAAATTCAAAAAAAAATTGATAAGTAAGCAGTACTAGGCCTTGACTAGAACGACACAAATCAGAAAGGATATAGAAATCGTAATGATTAGCAACGAAACGGTTGGACAGCGAAAAGAAACACGTACAACTATTAACAACAATTTGACGTGGGTGGTAAAATTAGACAATTATGCAAACAGGCTTCGGTTATTTAAACACTTAACTGAAAGCATTTGGGCGGACAAGTTTATCTATGAACAGTTAAGTGATCCAGACTTGATTGTTACTGTTAACATAATGTCCACTTGTGTTTTCAAACATCTACAGATTTGTATATACTGAAGTTAATAAACCATAGTCCACAATGCGAATAAAACATGTTAAACGGCAAATTTCTGTACAAAAGATATGAATGCAAAGACAAGCAATCGCATCACGTTCGTTAAGGTGCAGTTATTGCATGCATATTCAAATAGTTAACAAAAAAAATCAAATTGGATTTAAACTGATTTTGATCCCCAAATTATTTGTTGTTGATATTATTAAAAATGTGTTAATGACGCCCGATTTTACATGTGCTCGGTTGTTATTTTTACGTTAATGCATTCGATTCCATATAAACAATTATTTCGGGTTAATAAGAGGTATTGAAAGTTAAGAATGTAAAGTAAGTGTTGACTAAAGATGTGCTTTTTAAGCGAGGCTTAAAAAGCCTAAATCACCAGCTTGGGGAGGGGTTTTGTTTTACTGCATTCAATACTTCACTGAAACATTTTTATTGCTCAAGAGTTAATATACATTTGGTCAAAACAATACTAAACATAAGGTGTTGGTTTGAAAATTAACACAAATCAATCACTTTACTGAGATTTTTTTGTTTCAACAAAGTTTAAATACACCTTAGTTTATCACATAGGGTATTACTTCGTGAAAGCATTCAAATGGATATAGGATTTAAAGCAAAAATATTGCAATGATAACAACACGAGTGATTGATATACCTTTAATGATGTTCTTACGGATTTATCCTTTGTTTCATTATCACATTGGTCATTCACCAATCGACTAAGAGTGTAACAATCACCTTGGAAGTTATTGGAATTTCCAGTGTCGATATCGAATTCGTCCGAAAATGAAGTCTCTTTACTCATTCTATATATCCATGGTAAGTCATACAAACGTAGAAAATTGGCTAACTCATGGTTTGGTTTTAACACCTTTATTAAACCTGTTACTATCATGCATTGCATTTAAAACTAACACTTATATTCTTTATGTTTGCATTATTGTTCATGAATTTCTTTTCATAACGAAATTCTTTATGAAGTAATATTTAAGAACTCCTTTCAGAAGCATGCGACAAATCATTAACGATGTCAACACGTAGCGGCCAACACATATGACATTCTTTGTCTGAAGCTTTTTATAAATATGCCTAGTTGACTGCTATGTTGTTTGTTATATTTCTTGATGATCCGTCTCAAGTATTTGTGTACCAGCATACTACGACATTGCACAATAAGCGTGGTGAAAAGAAAAGGGATGTGAAGTGAACGAGTATCTTCCTGATTGTAAGTTGCTCTCATTTTCGTAACTTGTTTTGTTGAGTTCACGCTTTAAAGGTACGTCTCCTATTTCGATAAGAGTGTTATTAAGATTCGAACAAGCAGTGACATGCAGTTGTAAACGTTAGGCTCACAATTGGATTAATTCGGTTTTCTTTGTCATCTTTGATGTCTGATTATGTGTTGTTGATTTTTCTAAAAAAAAATTATGTCATTTCCTTTTTTATATAATATGTAGTTTTGTGTGTACATGATGCAAGTTAACCGTCACCACATGGAACAATATGCGGTTCATATAAACGCCACAAAATATATGTCTGTGTTTTCTTTTACATGAATTGTCATCTCCTACCAATTAATTGTTTATGGTAAACATGGTTCATGGTAAACATTGTAGACGGCAAACATCGTTAATTGTTAACATCGTTAATGGTAAAATTGTTTAACTGTAAACAAAGTCTGTGGTAAAAATTGTCACTAGTTAACATTGTAAAAGGTAAAATGGTAACAGTGTTTATTGTAAACATAATTAATGGTAAATAGTATACATTTCAAATTTTATTCATAGAAAACATTGTTAATAACTACTATTACTTAGCATTGTTGGATGTAAATAGTTTTAATGGTACATATTTTTAAAGTAAACATCAGAAATGGTTAACCGTGTCAATGGTAAGCATTGCTAATTGTAAAAACAACACGTTTGGCCTTACGTATTCCTACTTAATAGGTCAACAACATGAACCTTGCATACCGAACTCCATGGCCATACATATCACTCTTGAATTGTTTTCTACATCTGCAATCGGATTTGTTCAGGTCCGTTTTGCACAAGCTAAACGAGACTATAACAGTAAAAGTTGCGAAGTATACTTCAATCGATGAAAATCGTTTCCTATATTTTCCTGTTACGCTTGAAACAACACCACCAACATATTTAAAAGCAGTCCGCACAAGGACGACACTTTCGCCTAAACTGGATTTTCTATAAAATATACTATTTAAAAGAAAAACCGTTAAAGCCCAGAACAAGGCTCAGGTTGATTTAACTCTCTTTGATCAGGAATAAATACCAACACATATCACTCGACAATCAAATTCCTGTGGCTATCATAAATATGTATCGTGATATTGTTGACGAGGTTGTTGTTAATTTGCATATAACTATAAAGAGGGAAGCACCATTACCTGACCATGAGACCAGAGGGGGATTATAAGTGCAAGTGTTTTTTAAAAGTGTAAATATATTTTGCTTCGCCTGCTTAAAGTACAAAGTCCTGAAACGAGACTGCCATGACGCAGGTCAAATGTGAGATTCAGTATGACTTCCAATCTCTTCCAATCCCAGTTCCTGATTTGACTGCTTTAAACGGTCTAATTATTTTTTTGTGATTTTTTTTCATGTATTATATCATCCAATGTCCTTAAATAAAAGATGTAAAGACGTAAAGAAGATGCCAACAGCCATGTATTTCTTAATAACTTTTCTGGATTTTCATTATTCTTGTATAATAATGATTTTTTGTTTGTTTTGTGTTTGTATGAAGTAGCTGTTAAGGCCATTCAAGCATGTACAAATTAAGTTCCAATAACAAGCTCAGTAGTTGTTCTTGGACATGGTAAAGCCTACTTTTCACAAACAAGCAAGAGCTATGAAGTTCCATGGAGGAACCTAGACTATTGATACTACACAAAACAATAACCTTCTCATCAATTTGTCTTCCATAATAGTTTTGAAAAGCAAGTGCTTGTAATTGACCGTAGTCGTGTGCAGCATACATGCTTAACAGCAGTTGAACCTCGCTCTGGGAAAATCGGACTTGATTAATTTGCGTTAAGTTTCGTCTTAGATTAGCCTGTGTGCACTGCACATGCTCATATGTTTCTTACATCGTTAACATATATCTGCTGAAGTACTTTCTGCACTAAAGTGCCCCCGCAATCAATCTAAGTATGAACCTTTCTTTGACATGTTTAGAGCTTCCGTAAAATTACTATGGCAGCTCAAATTCTTAAGTAGGTCGATTTATAAATACAAGATGACAGTAAGTGTTTCATTGGCAATTGCGGTTGTGACGTAAAATTTTATCACTGACAGGTCGTTCAATTAGGCACAATTATTTTCCTTTCCCCATTGAAATACGCCTGGTTTTAATATGCGATAACACTTTCCAAGCTGTCGAAAAACACGTTTGCGTGCCAATTACTTTTAACGATATCATATGTTTAAAATTGTTTGACCCGGCAGTCAGTTTGCTTTGCTTTAGAATCGACGAGAATCATGTGTCTTCGACAAGAATCGTGTTTCTATGAAATAGACGCAGAGTGTTGTTCATTCAAACAAAACAAACGGTCACGAGACACAAATCAAATAAGTATGACCAGATCACGCATCAACGATTGTAAATACTGTTTTTCATACAATCGAAAATGCATTGATGTACTAACAACATGAATATTGTTGAAAAATCCCCACAGTTCTGTGCAAACATCACAGATACACAACTTTTTGTTCCGCAACAAATAAGAATAAAAGTGTCCTAATTGAAGTAAACAACATATGATTGTTTGAATTTGACCATGCACCTGTTGGTAATCTAGTTGAATAAATGTGCGTTTTCCACTCTCCAGTATAAGCAACCGGATAAAAAATCCGTGTTTAACAGTAAGAAATATGTTCCCGTTTTTAACGGATGGGAAGGCCTTCCTGACTTCTTTTATGTTTCCTACATATCCTTAACATTCCGAGAGACACTAAAAAACGTTCTGTATTTACACACTTTAAATATTCTTTCTGGATTGTGTTCGTCATGCTTTGTGCCTTTATGGTATTATGCGTTTACATGGAGTCTCTTGTAAGCGAAAAAACTAGCTAAGGCAGTAAGCGTCTTGCTTGATTAGCCCGCGGAGTGCACAGGCTATTCTGTGAAGATACTATACGCACATGCATTTGGCCTGTTTACCGAGAGTGCGCCTCATATGAATTTGATCAGCATCCTTGAAATCATATTTATCCCAAATCTTACCGTCATACAAATATAATTGGAGTGACAGTCGAAGCAAACAGAATCGTGTTTGTCCATATACCTGAATGAGCCCAGGTAAACAAGTATATAAGACAATTTTTGCCTTTCGCCATATTTGCTCGTTAAGTGCTTCAACAGAATATCAAGGTCATATAAACGATCTGCAACCTCGACAGCATTGTTCTTAATGTTTTACATATATTTTTTTGATCATTTTTTGTTTAACAAATAAATCTTTTTAAGGCTATTTTTTTAATATCGAGCGGAAGAATATTTGTTAATACAGTTCAACTTGACTTGAAAATTAGTTGGATCATTTGTTAACAAATTAATATCATTTGTAAATAATAACATATAATGTGATACTTTTTAATAAGATGTGCATACATTTTAGACTAATAAAAACCATCTTGATGTCACTTATTAAATAGTATAAACAAAAGAGGAGATATAGGACCTCCTTGTTTTGCAACAAAATGTTTGTCAATTTGTTAAAAAACGTTATTTGTTTAATATTTTTAACACAGGCTTTATCTTTCGAATAAATAGTTTTAAACAGTGTTAATATGTTTTACAAATCATATGTCAATTAGCCAGCTGCATTCATAATACATCGTGTACGATGGTGTAAAAGTCTTTTCATGATCAATAAATGCCATATTTGGGTTTCAATTAATAAAAGACTTAAAATAACTTCTGTATTGTAGTAACCAGGATGAAAATAGAGTCAAATACTTATATTATTTCTCTCTTTTATCTCGTAAACAAAATTAAGAATCGTTTAAGATCTGTTCATGTTCGCTCCATTTATTCATCCTCTTTCTTAACAAAATCGAACTAATTTCAAATCAAAGCAAATACAATAGAGTATTTATGCAAGCATAAGTTAACAATTATATTTATCATTTTTAGATCAACAGAACTGTAACTTTTTAAGACAAGGCAGAAATAAAGTAAATACAAGTATGCGCTACATTTGTTGACACCATCTCAAGACATATCACCATCAAGAGCAAACCATAATTAATGCATTTTCTGATAGACGAAAAGGAGGATGTCTACGACATGCTCCGTGTCTTACAAACCTTTAACGTGTTCTTTGTTTTGGTTACATAACCCTAAACGGAAGTGGAATTTGGGGGGTTACATGCAGTCAGTTTGCTACTTAGCACATATGATGCAGGTCCTGGTGCATAAGATTTCAAAAATGTATTTGAAATGATGAGTTTAGGTATCAGTTTCAAGGTACATGTGTAAGTCACAGGGCAAAAGGCCTGATTTGTGCATTTCTCTGTATGTAAGTGGTAAGTGAGATCAAAGATTGCGAATTATATATATAACAAAGACGGACATTAATTGGGCATGTGTAACCTTTTGCTGTGCTTCGTTTGTCAATTGTTTTTATGCCTAAATAAACGATTTTGTCTGGTGGGAGTAATGCACTTAATATATTACTGTAAACAAGTAATTAGTTCTTTTAACGCTTCCGGGTTGAGAAGTGTCGTTTTTTAAAGATATGGTTATAAGTGGGATAAACACGGTAGCAAATAGTTTGCATAGATTGTCCATTTCAATAATTTGAATTAAATAGCTGAAAAAAAAGCTCACCAAAAATCATGTGCTTTGTAGGGTATTGTTTACAGTTGTACAATCTTACTTGTATTTACTTTTATTTAATTATTTTTTTAATTATTTGATTTTTTTTATTTTTCGTAAGCATGCTTTATTTCGAATGAGATTTATTTTGTTTCTTTACAAAATAAACTAATTTTCTTGCAGTAAATAATATACTAACATTGTAGTGAGTCACGTGTTGCTATTTTGTAAAGACTGTACGTGCTTTCTTTGCCTATTACGTTAATTAGTAACAAACATCATATCAGAATGAATCATCCTAACGCATTTCATTTCGATGATAGGTTCACGTAACACTCGTTTAACGTATTGCAATATTCCGTCACAGAAATAGTTGTGATTATACAATTGACTGCTTTGAACGGCTTCATACGTCAGCAGTGTACCCAACAGTGTCGGCACTGTAACAAGATAATTGAATGAGCCGCGTTCTGAGAAAAATGAGCTTAATGCATGTGCTTAAAGTATCGTCCCAGATTAGTTTGTACAGTTCGCATGTGCTTATCAGGACGACACTGCCGCTATTATGTAATTGTTTGTTTAAAGAGAATCTCTCCTGACCGAAAATTCAGTGTAAGCGGAAAGTGTCGTCCCTTATTAGCCAGTACGTGTCAGTGTAAGCGGAAAGTGTCGTCCCTTATTAGCCAGTACGTGCTGCTCAGGGCGGAAAGTGTCGTCCCTTATTAGCCAGTACGTGCTGCTCAGGCTAATCTGGGATGACACATTATTTATATCCTTTAAAGGGACCTGACACATTATTTACATCCTTTAAAGGGACCTTTACAGATTTTGACAGATATTGAAGTTTGTCATTAAATGCTTTATATTGATAAATGTTAACATTGCATCTAAATTCTGCCAGTTAACAAACCAAGAATAAAATTAGAGAAAGAAAAAAGTATCCCTCACGTGGCTCGAACCACTGACCCCTGGAGTAAGACGTCTAACGCTTAGACAACTCGGCCATCTTTGCTCATACAATGAGTGATGTATTTACTACTTTTTACAAGCAATCCTCATAGTGTAACAACATATAACGACAACAACAGAACTCTCCAAATTATTCAATCGTTTCGCGTTGCAACGCTTTATACTTTTTTAGGTATTTGAATCGTCACAAGATGCATATAATGGCTATTTTAGAGCATGGCAAATGTTCAATATTACTGTTTCCTCACAATTATCATTACTACAACGAAATTTTGCGAATCTGAAACAATTTTGTTTTTATTTTGTCAATTTTCCTAAACGTGAAAATGTCCCTTTAAGCCTAGTTTTCAAAGAACGAGGATATAGTAACTGTTTTGAACGGCCTCATACGTCAGCCGTGCATTAGTGGTTGAGTCGGGTCTATAACAAGATAATTGAATATACTCTGTCTATGACTGCTACCGTATGCACTTTACTAATAGGGTCACGGTGCGGGGTAATATCTGCTCCTTAGATTCTCTTTACTGCACGCGGCGGGCGGTACCAATGCCGTATCCGTTATCCATATCTCATTATATTTCTGACGCGTGCTGAACGCATTAACACTGTGGTGTAATGGAGCGTTTTGAAGCGAGAAAGCGGTATCAAAACAAGCAGATTGCGCCGTGAGAACTTCTTCAGACCACCTGTGAAATAGCGCACGAAAGCCTTAAATCTTAAGGAGATAATTACCTCTTAAATGCATATGGTAAATTGAAGGGAGCGTGCTGATTAGAGGTAAAAAATTAAATGGGCCATCAAAATAATCCTATAATATAAGGGTTCATCCATGAAAAAGATGTTTGTAAATAGATGTATTTTGCATGCATTAATATAACATGTCTTCAATACATATTAACGGTGAAATTTATACATTAAACGTTGCGCTCGGGGAAAATGGGGCTTATTGCCTGTGTTTACAGTTTTGTCACAGATTAGCAGCCTGAGTCGTGTTCTGAGAAAACTGGGCAACATGCATGCAGTCCGCACAGGCTAATCAGGGACGACACTTTCCACATAAATTTGATTTTTGCTAAGAAGAGACTTCATTTAAACGAAAAATGTCATAAAAGCGGAAAGTGTCGTCCCTCATAACGATGTGCGGACTTCACGTGGTAATCTGGGATGACGCATTACGCACATGCATTAAGCCATTCTTTCCCAGAACGAGGCTCATTTTAAACTGTTACCCTCTATACACACGAAATGGTGACTTATGCACATACAGTGTGCGACGCATGTTTCTTTATTGACAGGGTAAGCACAATTTGTATAATACCAACTTAAATGGAAGCAAATATAAATAAAACTTTATATTGGAGTACTTAATAACACGTTTTTAAAGGAATTAGAAACATTTTTGGTATATAGAAATGTTATGTAAATAAAGTAAGAGTGATTGTTGTTACAGAATGGGGCTCATTATGAACCTTTTGTGTTCCGTAAACCCGTATTATTTAACTGCCTAGTTTCACTCCAGTATACTTGTTAGAATATAAATGGACCCAAATAAAGTTTTACTTCAATTGTTCTTCAAAACTAACTCCATGTGCTCTTATTGTTGTTTTTTTCGCCATCGCGCTCAGTTATTTGATTGCTATTACGTTATTTTTTCCATTACTTTATGTTAATGACCGGTAAAATCACAATGAAACCAAAACTTTAAATTGACCCGTATGAGCTTTCGTTATACAGTTCGCGACTTGTCATGTATTTGTCATATTGATCACTCGAATGGAATAAAAGTCACTTAATAATTCACAACGAGTTACTTTCCGGATTATGTATCATGACTTGTATTGTTCTTATATTTAACTTATAAACTTATATATCTGTTATTTTCGGTTGTATTCGAAGTCCAGAGACATAACAGGTTGTTCAATTTCAGTTTCAAACTTACTTTTGATTTACATTTTTATTCTTATTGAGTATTTGATATAAATAAATGAACGTCTTGTGAGTCATGTTTGTAACACATTTGGAAAATAGTTTGTTAATGTCTAACGTTAGGCGTATGGTTTTAACAAATTATTTTTCAAATGCCCTACCCTGTTTCCCATGTAATATAACCATAACGAATATTTTTATCTTAAACATGTGTAACAAACTTTTTAAGCGCTTTCATTGGCTTAGTTTTTGTTCGATTGACCAATCGCATTTTGTTATTTTGCTGAAATGATGTTGCAACATCAAATGACGTCACGAAATGTAAACAAAATTCGGGATTTATCATTATGTTTGCGTAAATATTTATTAAATTTGCTCATTTAAAAGCATGTGATAAAAAGATCTGACACCCATTGTCATTTCATACCATATTTTATTAAACTCGTCCAGGAAATTCGTTAGTAAGCTCGCCAAAGGCTCGCTTACTAACAAAATTCCTGAACTCATTTAATAAAATATGGTATGATATGACTAATTATGCTGTAACTACGTTTGCTTTCGTGACGAACGAATTTTTCCTGATTATGTAGACATCGCTTTTAATACAATCCAAATGTAAGTGGGTGTTGAAGAATCATGCATAAATAAGGAACAAATATTGTTAATAAATAAAGAACGCATAAATAAGGAACAAATATTGTTAATAAATAAAGAACAAGAACACTTTTTGTACAACATAACTATCGGTAATTGATAGGGAAACTCTCTACCATCGATTTTCATTTACTTTAGATGAACACGAGGGAAAATAAGAAATACAACAAGGATTGCTGAGTGGGCGCCAAGATTATTGCCATAGACATCATAGACATCGGGATTTGTTTGAACATATTAAACATGTATAAAACATGTACATTTTCTCAGCTGGCGACGGATCTGTTTTTCTCAACCGTATATTTATAAAGCGTGTTTATTCTTTGACGGCCGCATTGTTTTATTGTTATTACGCACTGGCATTTCGAAGCAAAATGCAATACGATTTTAGAAATTATTTTTGCTAGAAAAAAATGGTGATGAATTTCGTTTTTTTTCTTATAATAAATATTGGATCTTAAATACAAATTAGCATTTCATTTAAATTATACGTGCATGCAAAATGAATAGAAAAGTAACATGTTTACTATCAATCAAAATACATTCGTTCAAAATCAAATAATACTTTTGAACTGAATGGTTTTATTATACAAACTATATGTTACGTACTTAAAGTAACAGTTGTTAAATTTTGGTTTGACATATTATTAATGTAGTAATACTGAATCTAAAACATATCATCAGTAAATAAATTCTAGTCACTATCCGCTTATGTTATTTTGTTTAATTATTGTACAAATATCAGACAGTGGTGTATGCGGAAAGCAAATACATTAAGTTAGGGTAAGTAGGGCTAGATACACTGAATGCGACAATATTACAAGCAAAATGAACAAGTTGAGCCTTGTAATGTATATGAGTCGCGTTCTGAGAAAACTGGGCTAAATGCATGTTCGTAAAGTGTCGTCCCAGATTAGCCTATGCAGTCCGCACAGGCTAATCAGGGACGACACTTTCCGCTTTAATGGTATTTTTAGTTTCCATGAAGTCCCTCCCTAACGAAAATCAAGTTTAGGCGAAAAGTGTCGTCCCTGATTTGCCTGTGCGGGACGACATTTAACGCACATGCATTATGCCCAGTTTTCTCAGAACACGACTCATATCATCTCTAATATCATCACACAATAAAATTATTTACAACTTTTACATGTGATTCACGTACCTGCCGTTTCAATGCCGCACGTCTCTGTCGTACAACCACGGACCTATCATTAAAACCGGGATCAAGCCATCCAAACAATAACATGGTCTGTATATCCATTAGTAGTATACATGTAGCTGTTTTTATATAAATCTGTTCACACTTATAAAACTCACATTCTCATTTTATTTGTATATGGTGATAATTAAGAATTGTTGATAGGAAATAAATTCTATCACAATTTAATCAAATATTCTCCACAATAAACGCACGTATATTTTGCTCAAACAAGTAAATTCACATGAATATATTTCCAAAATATAAGCACAACTCCCACAACACCCAAGCGGCAATTGTTGTTTATTATAAAATATCCGGCTCACATATTAAACCAGTCTTTCCCCGAAAACTTCAAACAGATACACATCAATTAACCATCTTTATAAACCCATAACCAACAACGATCGACTACAAAACGCATATCTGATGAGGCGAAGTTTTTGTCTTGAAACGTTGTTATTTTTCTTCTTCTTTTTGAGAGGTTTTCAAAGAGAGCCTCGCTTATCGGGTCTAATTAATTAACAAGACATTGGCAATTTCGTTTAGCGGTTTGAACTACCTACGTAACAAGTACAGAGCTCTTGGCTGACTCCCCGTATTTAATGAGAAAACCACGGGGCGTTAGAGAGAAGTGTATGAAACAAGTTCAATGGTTTGCCTCAAACTTTTCGACGTTTAATAAGCAAAACACGATCGAGTTGTCAATCACAATCAGCGTGCCCCAGTTTTACTACTAACCCTGTTTCCGATTGCACATATGCCTAACATCAGCAAATCAAAAACACCTACTCTTAAATGAAAGCAGTAATAGAGATCATACTTGTACTTTATGGATTACAGGCTAACAAGAAAAACAAACACGTTTTGAAAAGCCATCCAACGATATCATAAACGTAGTTGTACAAATACGCGTGTCCCTGGTAAAATGGTTAACACTAAAAGAATAAGCAGATGAGAATTTATATTTTGTATGTGGTTTTTTATTAAGGGAATAATATAGTCCAGCAGCAGTCTAGTAACTATACACGGAACTCAAGGCAAGTAACCAATGAAATAGACACACAGGACCACGTGACTCAATGCAAGTGACCAATGAAATAGACACACAGTACCACGCGACTAAATGCAAGCGATCAATGAAATAGACACACACGTCCACGTGACTCAATGCAAGTTACCAATGAAATAGACACACAGGACCACGTTACTTAAGGAAAGTGACCTTAAGAAAGAAATAGGCACGCAGGGGCACGCGGCATAAGCCAATTGACCGTTGTAATAGGCACATAGGACCACGTGACTCAAGGAAAGTGACCGATGAAATAGACACACAGGACCACATGACTCAAGGCAAGTGACCAATGAAATAAACACACAAGACCACGTGACTCAAGACAAGTGACCAATGCAATAGACACACAGTACCGCGTTACTCAAGGCAACTGACCCATGAAATAGACACACAAGACCACGTGACGCAAGCAAGTGACCAATGAAATAGACACAAAAGACCACGTTACTTAAGGCATGTGACCAATGTAATAGACACACAGGACCACGTTACTAAAGGCAAGTAACCAATGTAATAGACACACAGGACCAAGTGACTTAATGCAAGTGACCAATGTAATAGACACACAGGACCAAGTGACTTCACGCAAGAGACCGATGTAATAGACACACAGGACCACGTTACTTAACGCAAGTAATCAATGTAATAGACACACAGAACACGTTACTTAAGGCAAGTAACCAATGTAATAGACACACAGGACCAAGTGACTTAATGCAAGTGACCGATGAAATAGACACACAGGACCACGTTACTTAAGGCAAGTGACCGATGTAATATACACACAGGACCACGTTACTTAACGCAAGTGACCGATGAATAGACACACAGGACCAAGTGACTTAATGCAAGTGACCAATGTAATAGACACACAGGACCAAGTGACTTAATGCAAGTGACCAATGTAATAGACACACAGGACCAAGTGAATTAACGCAAGAGACCGATGTAATTGACACACAGGACCAAGCGACTTAATGCAAGTGATCGATGTAATATACACAGGACCACGTTACTTAAGGCATGTGACCAACGTTATTTACACACAGGACCACGTTACTTAACGCAAGTGACCGATGAAATAGACACACAGGACCACGTTACTAAAGGCAAGTAACCAATGTACTAGACACACAGGACCAAGTGACTTAATGCAAGAAGCCAATGTAATAGACACACAGGACCAAGTGGCTTAATGCAAATGACCAATGTAATATACACACAGGACCACGTTACTTATGGCATGTGACTGATGTAATAGAAACACAGGACCACGCGACTTAAAGCAAGTGACCAATGTAATATACACACAGGATCACTTGTCTTAAGGCATGTGACAACGTAATAGGCACACAGGTCCACTTTAAATAAGACAATAGACCAATGAAATAAAAACACAGGGCCACGCGACATAAAACAAGTGTCCGATTTAATAGACACATGACTTCAGGCAAGTGACAAAGGATATAGGCACACAGGATCACGTGACCAATGAAATAGACGCAAAGGACAATACATAAAACAACGCTAATACATTAAATAGTCGCTTTTCAGACAGACAGACAGACAGACAGACAGACAGACAGACAGACAGACAGACAGACAGACAGACAGACAGACAGACAGACAGACAGACAGACAGACAGACAGACAGACAGACAGACAGACAGACAGACAGACAGACAGACAGACAGACAGAAAGACAGACAGACAGACAGACAGACAGACAGACAGACAGACATACAGACATACAGACAGACAGACAGACAGACAGACAGACAGACAGACAGACAGACAGACAGACAGACAGACAGACAGACAGACAGACAGACAGACAGACAGACAGACAGACAGACAGACAGACAGACAGACAGACAGACAGACAGACAGACGGACAGACAGACGGACGGACGGACGGACGGACGGACGGACGGACGGACGGACGGACGGGCGGGCGGGCGGTCGGGCGGGCGGGCGGGCGGGCGGGTGGGCGGGCAGGCAGGCGGGAAGGCAGGCGGGCAGGCACGCAGGCAGGCACGCAGGCACGCAGGCAGGCACGCAGGCAGGCACGCAGGCAGGCACGCAGGCAAGCAGGCAGGCACGCAGGCAGGCACGCAGGCAGGCACGCAGGCAGGCACGCAGGCAGGCACGCAGGCAGGCAGGCACGCAGGCAGGCAGGCACGCAGGCAGACACGCAGACAGGCACTCATAAAGGCACGCAGGCACGCAGGCAAGCAGACACGCAGACACACAGACACACAGATAGAAATTTTATTTTTCTGGCACAATGTACATCGTCAACATCACATGTGGTTGGTATTGATATATGTCAACATGTATATGCGCAGAAAACAATTGTCAACAAACATGAATATTTACAAAACAAATATATACAGAAGTACAGAGGATGAACAATTTTAAAATTACGATATACGATTTAACAAATTCAATCTAATACTCATCGATTCCTTAACAAACAAACAAAGTTTTATTATTTAAGACCTATTGGTTGATTGAGGCCATTGTACATGCTTAATAACATATGGATTATTATAGAAATATTTTTTAATGCATTTCTTTCTTATATATGAACAAATACAGACAAAATGAAATTCGTCCTCAATATCCGTGGCATATCAACAACGACAATATCTTTATTGTCTAGCAATACTGTTTCCATTATATCTACCAGTCTGTATACGAAGGGGGTGAACAGATAATCTTAATCGGCATATATAAAACCTTACATTTTTCGGAACTAAGTCTAGGTAAATCTCATCTTCAAGATTTGACTTAAATGTTCTATAAATATTTAACATTTAACTATATTCTAGTGTACGGTGCCAATTTTGTTTATACGAATCAATAATTCTGGATTTTAGAATGGGTTTTAAAAAAGTAACATCAATATCATGAACGCTGTTAAAGACATAACTGAATCCGTAATCATACAATAATTTCTTGATGTTATAAATCCGATTTCGGCAGCCTCTGGCGTTATCTGATACTCCAATGTTGTATACAGTTTAGATAATTATGTTATCAGATGCTGCTATTTTAAACCAATATTGTACGATTCCTATGTATCTATGTATAAAAAGAGGATATCTTCCTAACTCACCATGAACACATGCATTAGGTATTAGTTTCAACTCTTTAAAGCCTTTTACAGAACTTCAGATGTATCCTTTCCAATTCTTTAGATCTCGTAAAACCCCAAACTTCTGCTGAATAACCTACAATAGACCAAAACGAATGCATCAAATAACTGACATAGAATTTTTGGCTTTTAATAAAAATCTTGACATTTACAAAACAATGCATTCAATGCTCTAAGAGCTTTGCCAATAAAATGTTCTTGGTTTAACTTAAAACTAGCTGTATAATTGAATACACGCCTAAATAATTAACATTTACAGTTTCTATAGCATGGCGATTGTGTGTCCACATTTCATTTGGCAATAATCCGCCTCTTTTTCGAAAAAAAATACCTTTGTCTTATCAATATTAACCTTCATTCTCCATGTATTACAATAAGTATATAAATTATCTAAATGGTTTTTGATTTCCTCTGATGATTTACCCACAATGGCCAAAATGTCTGCAAAATGTAATAAAATTAAAACAATGGCATCTAGTTGCAAATCTTAATCAATATTATTTTGAAAAAAACACAACAACTCAAGATCTTCTACAAAGATAGAAAACAACAAAGGGGACATAAGCCTATGACACATAATATATATCATTTTAACAATAATATGTGTCAGGATAGTATGATTTAAATGGCTGGACGCTGCATGACGCGTTTAATCATCTAAAACAAATGTTCGTTTATCAAGATATTTCTAAATACCTCACCCTAACCGTTACATATCTACATACATAAACACCGATGTTTGAATGAAATACTGATCGTATCATCGTAATAGAACAACATTACAGTGCGTTGTTTTATGACCAATTAAATACACACAGGACCACGTTACTTAAGGCAAGTGAAAAATGAAATAGGCACTCAGGGCCACGTTACATAAGGCAAGTGACCAATGAAGTAGACACACAGTGCAACGTGACATAAAACAAGTGACCGATGTATTGACACTCATGATCACGTGACTTAAGGCAAGCTACTAAGTAAATATACGAACAGGCCAATACATTACACAACGCTTATGAATTGAATAGTCGCTTTTCACCTAGGCGACCCGGGTTCAATTCCAGTTCTCGGCAACATGCGAGTTTGGTTGGTGGTCACCATACAGGGCAGGTGGCGTCTCAGGTACTCCGGCTGGATATTGCAGCTTTAATTCAAACTTCGTCCCAACGTGCGTGTGTCAATTGATTTAATTATGTTTGAGTGCTGGGGCACACTCCGTGCTTTATGGCGCACCAAAGGGGTCGAAACTTTAACTTAGGAATTTGCTGCTCGAGCAGCATCTAGATAATGCTCGACCAGCAAATTCAAGCAATGTGCAGCTCGAGCAGCATTTTCTCTGCCTCAGCAGAAGTTAAAGTTTCGACCCCTTTGGTGTGCCATATAATATAGCCTATGGTTCGAAACGAACCATATACACAAGCTCACACACACACATATTTAATGACAAGATAAGTATTGATGCAAAGCATCAAAGGGCGTCGGGAATTTCAGTGTAAAAGGCACTCAATGAAGTTACATGGAACGATTTTTTTTCTTCTGTAAATATTAATTTATTGGTCAATTATTTTTAACAAAATAACAAAAGATACTGGTATAACCATTGTCTATAATTTTGTGTTATACCCCCAAATAAGCATTATCTATGAAGTTGTGTTATAACCCCCAAATAACCAATATCTATGATTTTGTGTTGTAACCCCCAAATATTTCATAGTTCATTTTATTTACATTGTTTACTTTTTTTACTGGCATCCGTGTGCAGTTTTCATAAATGGAACAGACTGTGTAGGTTTTAAAAACTGCTTCATCTTGTAAGCGTAATTTCATAGTTTTCTCAACTTCAATTGGAGATGATTCTGAACTTATTCTTACGTTGCTCATTTACGAAAGGGGTTGAGTACTCATTGATATGAAAACACTGTTAAAGTTTTAATGTGTTTACCAACCCCCAACCCGCTCACACATATATTTCATGGGCATAATAAAAACAAAAAAATGGTTACAATAAAACAGCATATTTATTTAATCTAAAATGTCTACATCAAAACAAAAAGTTAACATAGAACACAAATAAAATAATTTGATTCTACTGGGGCTCGATTATTGGGCCTCTCACATGTGAAGCGAGCGTGTAACCACTTCACTACGGAACCGCTTGCAAAATCACCTTCTAACTAAGATATTAATAAGTGACTGCAGTGTAACGGTTATCAGTAAAGCAATAAACCGTGTAATCGCTGTCGTCTTGCAAAATTGAAGAAAATAGGCGTTAACCAAAACTCGAACAGCAAAAGTCTGTGCTATTGTTAGAAAAACCACAAAATAAATATATTTTGATTATGTTTTGTTTTTATACAAAACCAGAAAGTTTCACCGGTTCGCGTATTTGCCCAGTCCCTGTGATCTTTTATTATTGCCCAGTCCCTGTGATCAGTTATTAATTAAAAGAATTAACTTTGCATTATTGGCAATAAAGGTTGTAGTAAATGTAATAGGCACAAATGCAGTACTTATTTACACTAATTTACACAACAAATCACCACTATGCAAGATATTCTGACAACAAAAATATATACATTGATCCGAACAATAACTTCTCCCATAAGCGAAAAACAAACGTATTACATACGAGTCGCCGCACTTCAGTGCGACGCCAATAACAGCTAAGGTCCCTGTCCCCAAACTGTCAGTGAGAATGATAGGGGTTAAAACCAATGGAAAGCCACTTAAAGTATTTATTTTAATGCTTTGATAAATATAACATTATAATGACTTCATTCAATTAAATAAATATTAACCCTTATATTGCGCTTAAGAAGGCATACAGACACTATGTTTTACTTTTATTTTTATGGGTATGTAAATGTTCATTTACGTCCATATAAGCTCACATTTTGTACTGAGGAAAGTACTTTATATCTTTATGTAAACACCGACATGCGTCGTGTGTTATATGCCTAAAACTGTACATTTGCTGACAAAGAAAAAGGTAGTGAACTTGAATTAAGTACAAGATGAAAATTAATATTATGTTAATATTGTCCAACAAACAGTTCTTCAACAATTAAATAATGTCAGAGGATTCAGGGTTTTTATATGACACATAATATTAATCATTTAAACAATAATATATGCCAGGATAGTATGATTTAAACGGCTGGACGCTGCGTGATGCGTATTATCATCTAAAACAAATGTTCGTTTTATCAAGATGTTTCTAAATACCTCACCCGGAACCGTTACATATTTACATACATTAACACCGAAGTTTGAATGAAATACTGATTATATTCTCGTTACAGAACTACATTACAGTGCGTTGTTTTCTGCTTATTAACATGAGAACACCTGTTTGATAGTATCATGCAGGAAGTGTTGTTTTCAAACTGTTTAAATTTTAAACTCACTACAATGTCAAAATAATGTTTTGTACGTCATGACATGTGCTTCATTTAAGCCTGAAAAACTTGCTTTCTCAACATGCCGAACATCTGTAAAGATATGGGTCGTTTTCTGTGAAAAAGGGTTAAATGCATGAGCGTAAAGTGTCGTCCAAGATTAGCCTGTGCAGTCCGCTCAGGCCAATCAGGGACGACACTTCCAGCAAAACTGGATTTTTGGTACGAAGAGACATTTTTTTAGACAAAAAAATATCATAAAAGCGGAAAGTGTCGTCCATGATTAGCCTGTGCGGACTGTACATGCTAATCTGGGACGACACTTAACGCCTTAACATTTAACCCCTTTTCACAGAGCACGGCCAGTATCAATGTTAGCTCTTTATCTGAAGTGATCAAATCTCTGAAAGAACAATTTGCATGTATACGGTTCATGTGTTACATACAAAAGCATCGCCAAGTTGCTTCATACTCATACGTCAGCATGGCGTTGCTTCATACTCATACGTCAGCATGGCGTTGCTTCATACTCATACGTCAGCATGGCGTTGCTTCATACTCATACGTCAGCATGGCGTTGCTTCATACTCATACGTCAGCATGGCGTTGCTTCATACTCATACGTCAGCATGGCGTTGCTTCATACTCATACGTCAGCATGGCGTTGCTTCATACTCATACGTCAGCATGGCGTTGCTTCATACTCATACGTCAGCATGGCGTTGCTTCATACTCATACGTCAGCATGGCGTTGCTTCATACTCATACGTCAGCATGGCGTTGCTTCATACTCATACGTCAGCATGGCGTTGCTTCATACTCATACGTCAGCATGGCGTTCTTTTAACAAACGCTACGGCGGTTAGTTACAGTCAAATGACATTTTTTTAATAATAAAGTCAAATCTTCGAATAAATTATTAAAAACATTTACATTGTGTATTTTTATGTTTTACTGTTTTCATGTTACGTTCATTTGAGTCGCGTTCTGAGAAAACTGGGCATAATGCATTGCGTAAAGTGTCGTCCCAGATTAGCCTGTGCAATCCGCAAAGGCTTATCAGGGACGACACTTTCCGCGTTTATGACATTTTTCGTTTAAATGAAGTCTCTTCTAAGCAAAAATCCAATTTAGGCGGAAAGTGTCGTCCCTGATTAGCCTGTGCGGACTCCTAATCTGGAACGACACTTAACGCACAAGCATTATGCTCAGTTTTCTCAGAACACGACTCATTTTATAAAACAGTGCAGTTGTTAATCCATGATTAATGTTACACCGCTCTGTATAGAAATTAATCCATTTATCAGACGATCCTATCAATTTGGCCTCATCTGACATAAGACCATTTTTCGCATGCTGCTCGTATTAAGCATAATGATCATATAAACCTCGTTCTGGGAAAACATGGCTTAATGCATGTGCATAAAATGACGTGCCAGAATAGCATGTGCAGTCCATACAGGCTGAATCGGGACGACACTTTCTGTCTAAACTGAAATTTTGTTAAGAAGAGACTTCCTTTAAACAAAAGATTCAATCAAAGCGTTCGGTGTCGTCCATTATTAGCATGTGCGAACGGCACAGGCTGTTCTGGCACGAATCTTACTTACGCACATGCATTAAGACCAGGTCTCGCAAAACGAGGCCAAAATGTTAATAATGCTGTACCAGCTGGGCGCTTAAAGTTAAACAGATGTGGTGTCATTTGTTGACACCTTCTATACTGTTCAGCTTATACCATGGATGTAAAACAAGTGTTTGAACAGCGTTTCCACAATTACTAAAAAGGTATACTAATATACGAAGTGTCATATATTACGGACATTGTTTGTGCAGTTTAAAATGCATTATGTTATTTCTGTCTAATATTGTACAAATAAATAACATGTTGCACCCCCCCCTCCCCCCAAAAAAAAAATTCGACTTATTTCAGTTTTACATAAGAACTTATCAATGCAAAATACTGCATTAATTATTTAATTCCCTCAGGTTATCCTTCTATCTGATATTGTGCAATAACATCGATAGCAAGTTACAAAAATATATTTGAACGACCACGAAAATAGTTGTGAACGATAACGTTAATAAGTCTGATAAAAGATGATGCTTTCCTTAGATCATTAGAAAATGAAGCTTATCAAGAATCCAGAAATATAAAAGTAACAAATGTAAAATAATATATTCCTGCATGTTCGCGTAATTAACGGAAACAAAAACTGGACCACCCGTTTGCGATAATGCCGCGTCGTGCGAAAATGGATCATATGTCATATGCAGCAGCGTATGCATTCGCGCATGCGCGCAGTCTGGTCTGGAGCTGCCCTGTCTGCTCGAAATAAGTCTCATTAGCGAACATGCTGGCTTCACACCAGACTGTGCGGATGTGCAGTCGGGTCTGGAGCTACGCTGGGCGCATAAGAAGTAAGACCTATTTTCGCATGGCGCAGACCAATTGAAGCATTGAGCTAAACAAAATGATAAATGTAGTAAAAACTCTCGTTATAATATTTGATAGGTCAAATTGTTTCAATATATAAAGCGATTAATCTGTTTAATCGCACATTGAAACATCTTTTTATTTTCATGCGTGAATAATACAAAAAATCATTCTTAAAGTAAAACATATTTTAACTATTTCATATTTTTGCCTTTGGATATTTTGAGCCGGTAAAGCATTAAAGACTTCGTTCTCGTTTAATTTTGCTTCCAAGTGAGTGTATATCTTAGGATCATAAGTGGTTATATATTATTATAAGTTATCAATTGATGAAGGGTCAATGAACCCGAAACTTAATAAGATGATAACAGGATAACTTACAATCATTGTATCTGTATGACGTTGTACCGTTAACTAATAAATAAAACTCGATTTTCATGTTATATTAACTTATGCCTAGCGTCTAGAAAAAAGGCATTGGCAAACAGCGTAGACACAGATGAGACGCCGCATGATGCGGCGTCTCATCTGGGTCTGCGCTGTTTGCTTAAAGGAATTTCTGTAAGAAATATTCTAAATATATAAATAAATATACTAGACATCCCTAATTTTGGAAATAAATTGATCCAATTTAGAAGGATGGGAGAGTCCACTAGGCATAAATGGGTTAATATGTATCGATATCACACCAATTTAGCCCACCCACCGTCTTTGATTGCAAAAGTCTACGCACGCCTTTTTCTTCAGCATTTTAAAGTGATATTATGGGCATCTAACCATATATATAGGTGTCTATCGCAACCGTTGTTTATTTTTGGTGTTTTCACTCCATATACACTTATATGTGTTAATGCAGCATCAACATACTAAAACAATATCCCAGAAAGAGGAAAATAATGCGTGTATATATCAACTGTACTTTCGTTTTGACAACTGATGAAAGAAATAATTTGATTTACGTTGTGAATACGTTCATACGACACATAGACACTATTTTGTTTTACGGATCATTTCGACTTATAAGACTCACCAGTCATGTAAAATATCGAATATAATATATATTTTGTATAAACAACTGGAAGCAAGATGAGTTGCAGATAATTGGTCAGTAACCATGTTTTAACTAACTCTTTAGACCTGTAAACTCTGTTCAGCTCAATTCAACAGTGAAAAATGCCCATAATATCACTTTAAATATGGGCCGTGCTCTGTGGAAAGGCGGTTAAATGCGTGTACGGTAAGTGTCATCGGACTGCACAGGCTTATCAGGGAAACACTTTCACTTTTACAATTTTCGTTTCAAGAAAGTATATTCATACCAAAAAATCAAGTTTAGTCGGAAAGTGTCGTCCCTGATTAGCCTGTGCGGACTGCACATTCTAATCTGGGATGACACTTTACGCACACGCATGAAACCCCCTTTTTACAGAGCGCGGCCCATATATATGTAACAAGATAGAATGCCAAGGTGACATTCTTATCTTCGTTAAGTTTCTATTAACAAAGACAAATTTAAATGTGATTAATGGATTAAATACATTTGTAAGTTCATAAAAACGATTGATCCATTCGGAACTATATTAAACCTATGAACAAACATACTTAAAAAACGCACTTATGTTACTTGACTTTGGTTGCAACCTTTATTTATTGATATCAAACATTTGAACGTTTGTATGTTCAGTACTAAAAACTGCTAATAAAATAATTTTATATTATCCCTTTGCATGCTGGGAAATTTGTCGTCTGCTAGAATGTCGTCTGCTGAGTTTGTAAAATAAGCATTTTCTTCATTTTATTTCAAAGAATACCATCAGAATAGCAAACAGTTTGGATCCAGATGGGACGCCACAGAACGTGGCGTCTCATCTGGATCCAAACTGTTTGCAAAGGCCTTTAAAATTCGGTTCCCGCACTGAAAGGGTTAAGGTGAATGAATTGCTATTTATTTTTGCAACAAATATCTCGGATACATGCTCCATATATTACATAAAAAATTAACCACCTTTATTGTATCTTTATAATTTTCTATCAGCTGATATCAAAGCTAAGGAATGGTATGAATGCCTAAGGAATTCGTGCAATGCCTATAAACTATGGGTATAAATAGATTTCATCAAACATAAATAGGAATAAAAGCAAGCACGAGATATTAATGATATGGACGATTAGTGTGCTCCCACTGCGATGCCTATAGAGATCTTGAAACTTAACAGGTTGTTTAAGTCATAATTTAGCATCAAAATACCCACCCTAAACAATCTGCTAAACGAAATTGACCTTGCTCTGTAAAAAGGGGGTTTAACGCACGTGCGTTAATTTTCGTCCCATATTAGACTTTGCAGTACTTACAGGCTAATCAGGGACGAAAACTTCCATCCAAACTGGATTTTTGCTGAGAAGAAAGTATCGTTAAACGACAAAAATCATAAAAGTGGAAGTGTTGTCTCTGATTAGATCCCTTTTCACGTAGCAAGGCCCCAATTTATTTACTGGAACAACACACAAAGAAGGAAGAATATATCCGGACAAAAAACTTATTTTGTTCAATGACCAGACGAAATTTAAATGTTAAAACGCCCCCCACCCCACCCCATTCTTTCTATCGACAATTCAAACGCGGCGCCCCATTTTATCCTCTTGAACGTGTTCGTTCCGTTGTACATTTTTAGGTTTTGTCTTGTGCTTTTAGGCTGTCTCAGACTATGAAACAATTCAGCTTTGCTATAACAAAGGACCGCGTGCTGAAATAATGCCTCTCTTGTTTTTGTAGCTGAAGTTCCACAATGTGTATAAATGCATGTGTAATTATTTGGTCAATGGCCATTCGATATTTTTTGTTTGTTTCAGAATTTCGCCAACAGTTGTTTGTTGTCTTTAAAGCTGTATATATACATATATGGACGATAAATACAGAAAAATAAAGCAGTCGCGCTCTTGGAAAACAGGGCTTATTGCATGTGCGTAAAGTGTCTTCCAAGATTAGCCTGTGTAGTCCGCACAGACTATTCCATGATAATACTTTATGCTAAGACTGTTCTTTTCGTGTCTAAGGGACATCCGTCAAACGGAAAATTCCATAAAAGAGGAAAGTGTCGTCCCGGATTATAATGTGCGGACTGGAAAGGCTTATTTGGTACGCACATGCATTGACTCCATTTTTCCATGAGAGCGGCGATTTTTTTTAAATATATAGCAATCCTCAATCCCGTCTAATGCGGCAACGCATCTCAGCTCTCGGCGGTCGTTCAAATCCGAATTGCATGCGAACAGTGCAACTTTAGATATAGCATTTCATGTAAAATTCTCGTTCAAAGCGAGTGCAGAATAGACTGTTAAAATGACGCATTCTTTGCATTGTCCGTTTCAAAGCCGCGACTCAAACTTTGATATGTTTATGTTTAATATTGTTATGAATGGCGATTCGTCGCTTGAATTGCATACCAAGAAAGAGAAGGGAAGCAATAGTTTATGTGTCTGGAGTTAATTTTTATTTCATTAAACAAATAAAAATATATTTGTTCGTAGCCGTTTTAACAGAAATTGCATCAAAGCCTGGTTGTGCTTTGTCCTGCATTTGGCTAACATATGTCTTCGATTTGCATTTATCGTCCATACGCATATGCACCATCTTACTAGCAATAGTACTTCAGTAATTGGTTTATTTCTTCTATTGTTTCTGCTCTTTTTGCTTGCTGAATATAATCATGTTTATAAATGAACATCGTTTTCATCGCGTGTTCCGACTTCTCAAGGATAAGCACGTTTATTTGTATAATCATGATATGTTTCTTCTGTACGTGTCAGAAATTAAAAATAAAAACGTGAAAAAATGCTCTTGTATGTGCCGGTTAAAGCAAATATAAATCATACCTCTACAAATCTCATATTTTTAACTCATTGATTTTAAAAGTCTTTTCCTTTCAAAAAGGCCCTGCAATTACATCACTCATTGCGCTAGTACGAGAGGCCCTGTAATTACATCACTCATTGCGCTAGTACGAGATGCCCTGTAATTACATCACCCATTGCGCTAGTACGAGAGGCCCTGCAATTACATCACCCATTGCGCTAGTACGAGAGGCCCTGTAATTACATCACTCATTGCGCTAGTACGAGATGCCCTGTAATTACATCACCCATTGCGCTAGTACGAGATGCCCTGTAATTACATCACTCATTGCGCTAGTACGAGATGCCCTGTAATTACATCACTCATTGCGCTAGTACGAGATGCCCTGTAATTACATCACTCATTGCGCTAGTACGAGATGCCCTGCAATTACATCACTCATTGCGCTAGTACGAGATGCCCTGTAATTACATCACTCATTGCGCTAGTACGAGATGCCCTGTAATTACATCACTCATTGCGCTAGTACGAGATGCCCTGTAATTACATCACTCATTGCGCTAGTACGAGAGGCCCTGCAATTACATCACTCATTGCGCTAGTACGAGATGCCCTGTAATTACATCACTCATTGCGCTAGTACGAGAGGCCCTGTAATTACATCACTCATTGCGCTAGTACGAGATGCCCTGTAATTACATCACTCATTGCGCTAGTACGAGATGCCCTGTAATTACATCACTCATTGCGCTAGTACGAGAGGCCCTGCAATTACATCACTCATTGCGCTAGTACGAGATGCCCTGTAATTACATCACTCATTGCGCTAGTACGAGATGCCCTGTAATTACATCACTCATTGCGCTAGTACGAGATGCCCTGTAATTACATCACTCATTGCGCTAGTACGAGATGCCCTGTAATTACATCACTCATTGCGCTAGTACGAGAGGCCCTGCAATTACATCACTCATTGCGCTAGTACGAGATGCCCTGTAATTACATCACTCATTGCGCTAGTACGAGATGCCCTGCAATTACATCACTCATTGCGCTAGTACGAGATGCCCTGTAATTACATCACTCATTGCGCTAGTACGAGATGCCCTGTAATTACATCACTCATTGCGCTAGTACGAGATGCCCTGTAATTACATCACTCATTGCGCTAGTACGAGATGCCCTGTAATTACATCACTCATTGCGCTAGTACGAGATGCCCTGTAATTACATCACTCATTGCGCTAGTACGAGATGCCCTGCAATTACATCACTCATTGCGCTAGTACGAGATGCCCTGTAATTACATCACTCATTGCGCTAGTACGAGATGCCCTGTAATTACATCACTCATTGCGCTAGTACGAGATGCCCTGTAATTACATCACTCATTGCGCTAGTACGAGATGCCCTGTAATTACATCACTCATTGCGCTAGTACGAGATGCCCTGTAATTACATCACTCATTGCGCTAGTACGAGATGCCCTGCAATTACATCACTCATTGCGCTAGTACGAGATGCCCTGTAATTACATCACTCATTGCGCTAGTACGAGATGCCCTGTAATTACATCACTCATTGCGCTAGTACGAGATGCCCTGTAATTACATCACTCATTGCGCTAGTACGAGAGGCCCTGTAATTACATCACTCATTGCGCTAGTACGAGATGCCCTGTAATTACATCACTCATTGCGCTAGTACGAGATGCCCTGTAATTACATCACTCATTGCGCTAGTACGAGATGCCCTGTAATTACATCACTCATTGCGCTAGTACGAGAGGCCCTGCAATTACATCACTCATTGCGCTAGTACGAGAGGCCCTGTAATTACATCACTCATTGCGCTAGTACGAGATGCCCTGTAATTACATCACTCATTGCGCTAGTACGAGATGCCCTGTAATTACATCACTCATTGCGCTAGTACGAGAGGCCCTGCAATTACATCACTCATTGCGCTAGTACGAGAGGCCCTGCAATTACATCACTCATTGCGCTAGTACGAGAGGCCCTGCAATTACATCACTCATTGCGCTAGTACGAGAGGCCCTGCAATTACATCACTCATTGCGCTAGTACGAGATGCCCTGCAATTACATCACTCATTGCGCTAGTACGAGATGCCCTGTAATTACATCACTCATTGCGCTAGTACGAGAGGCCCTGTAATTACATCACTCATTGCGCTAGTACGAGATGCCCTGCAATTACATCACTCATTGCGCTAGTACGAGAGGCCCTGCAATTACATCACTCATTGCGCTAGTACGAGAGGCCCTGCAATTACATCACTCATTGCGCTAGTACGAGATGCCCTGTAATTACATCACTCATTGCGCTAGTACGAGATGCCCTGTAATTACATCACTCATTGCGCTAGTACGAGATGCCCTGTAATTACATCACTCATTGCGCTAGTACGAGATGCCCTGTAATTACATCACTCATTGCGCTAGTACGAGATGCCCTGTAATTACATCACCCATTGCGCTAGTACGAGGGGTGCGGAAAGTCTTATCCGTTATAGACGAAAATGCAATGTTCATGTTAGCTCGAGCCATTCATAGAGCTGATGCGGCTCGTAATTTTCATACGAGTACATAAATTAATAGTTGACTTACCTCTCTCAAAACAAATAAGAATCACTATGTGTGTACCTTAAAAACGTAACTGTTTATTTATCATACTATATAGAAGCAGGTCCGGTTTAACCACTATTATGGCGGCACATTTTTGGTTAGGCAGTGCGGCGCTATGAGCCTTCCTGTCATAGTCAGCAATTGACTGTAGGAAGTAATGAAGTAGAAGTAGATTTTTTTTTTAATAATTGACGCCCTTAAGTAATAAATGGATTAAATAATTTGTTTAGTGGAGTTACACTGTTTTCACATTAGGTTACATTATGCTAAATCATTTTGTATTCGCCCGTACCCTCTGTGGTTACATTTAGTATATTGCAACTAAGCGTAAAAACAGCGTCACTCGACTCAACAAAAAAAAGAAATCCAGTTATTACTAAATGGAAGTTTCAATTTAACATGTATCTTATATCACTGTTGGTTTCACTGGGGGCTGACGAGGTCAAAGCGTAGTCCGTTTCGCTACGACGTCGGGTATATGTTTTACTACAAAAACATGGTGTAAATACACTACTTAATCAGGCGAGTTCCATATTTTCTGGTGTTTATGGATTAAAGAACGGAACATCCAGTAATGGTAGGTACTTATTTTCAATAACAAACTAATAACAAATGCGCGTAGTTGCAACCTTTAAGTTTATTTTGAGCTAAAATCGAAATATTTTGATTTGAAGCAATGCATAAGGTGGTTATTCTGTTAAAATAGCCTATTACGGTAACTTAAATTAAATAAAACTACATTTTACTTCGATTCAGTGTACATTACACATTTTAAAGTACAAAACAGGTTACGAACATATATTTTAATTATGCAAATTTTTTGTTTCGAAGGAAATTACAAGTCGTTTTATGTAAAGGTTTCGCACAGAGTATGTATTGGTTGCGCAACGAAGTACAAATATAATGTATAGGTTGCTCAACGAAGTTTCTGTATCCATTTCTGGACATATCACATGCAGTTTTCAGTTACTGCAGACTGCCATTTCCCAGTGCAAAAGATGCCGTGCTTCACTGTGCGCATGAACATCCAAACGAAAAGGTTGAACCCGGTGAAAGCCTGCAGAGTCCCGGCAGAGCCCCGGTATACCGTCACTACGCCGGCACTCACCGGGGTTATACCGGCATCAGACCCCGGCAGAGCTGCGGCAACGCCCCGGTTTAACCGGGGACAACCGGGGCTCCACCGGGAAAGTATTCAAATGTTTAATACCTTCGGGATGAACCAGGAGTTACCGGGAAGGACCGGCAATAACCGGCTTGGCACTGGAAACAACCGGGACTGCATCGGGAACAACCGGGACGGTACCGTCAGAGCACCGGTTTACTTATGTAACGTAGCTATAAAGGGACTCTGCCGGCATTCACCGGGGCGTTGCCGTAGCTCTGCCGGGGTGGTTTTGGGCCCCGGTGGAGCTAAGGTGCCGTCCCGGTTGTTCCCGGTACAGTCCCGGTTGTTCCAGGTGCCACGCAGGTCGTTGCCGGTCCTACCCGGTGACTCCCGGTTCATCCCGGAGGTATTAAACATTTTAATACTTTCCCGGTGGAGCACCGGTTGTCCCCGGTCGTCCACGGTTTATCCCGGTGGAGCACCGGTTCATCCCGGTAGGGCCCCGGTTCATCCCGGTAGATGCCTGATCACGCACTGGGGCTCCGCCGGCATCATAGTGAGACTGGGCCTTAACCGCATTGTAACACGAAGTAAATTTACCGGCCGTCATGTACGCAGTTAACAATAACCTGTGACAGAAACCCACTGCCACAACTTTACAACAATATATTGATTATGCAATTGCGGATTTGTGCCATTGGGGTCCTACTTTCCACACCTTACGGCTGTTACAGGTGTGGATTTTACAGGTACAATCATGTATACGAACATGAAATTCACCTCAAAATTAGTTGACGATTACCGATTTTCAAGAAAATCGCTTTGATATATACAATGTAAAAATCAAAATCCGTATGAGATAAATAATGATCGAAGTTGGAACATGGGATTTACTTTGACATAAGCAGAGTTTCGAGATAAGCGAGTTGGGAATAACGAGAATCGAATGTCATTTGATAAAGAGCACCGTATGCTGAAAACCTATCGTCGGTCTCTACCAAAATGAACGTATAAGGGATTGTCAAAAGGTGAAGATGCGTCATTTTTATTGAGACCGACGACATTAGGTTCTCGACTCTCAACTGTCATCTTATATATGGATTTTCGATTTTAATCGTTTCCTTTGGCCTAGTCGTGAATGTAATTATATCATAATAATGTGCATTACCATGTCGACTGTGCGCTTCGGATCATGTTGTGCCGTTGTTACTACCTCTGTCTCAAAGGAAACATCCAGCCACTCCATGACTCTGTATTAATTTTTTTTCTTCTTTATTTTGCCTTTGAGAGATAACCAATACGTCTTCTGTGAGAAACGCATGCACGCTAAAGCGTTGTCGTAGCGAGGCATATACGTATGCTGTCAGAGACATGATCATGCCTTATAATAATATGTAGCCTTTATTTCTGATAACTGGGTCACCCTACACATTTCTAAACACCCCAGTGGCTTAACAATACATAGATCAATATGGAAATTGTAAAATTGTGTCAATTAAACACAGTTGTAAACCTTAATTGCATTTTTTAAAAGTGAAACTTGACTTCGGTTTGATAAATCAGCGGTCTATTTCATGTTTAACCGCATAAACCAGACACATCTTGGATTATAATTTGATGTAACAGACCTATGAAATGACATTGTGCTTAAATTCAGAGTTTTGTTATTACAAAATCATAATCTTACATGTTTTAAACACAATTTTCGACTTATCCGTTCTCGATGTCATGTGTATTTAAACAATGTTTTCGTAGTAAAACATATACTCGACGTCGTAGCGAAACGAACTGCGCTTTGACCTCGTCAGCCCCCAGTGGGTTTACTAAGTGAAACAAGACGGGACAGTCGAATTGATCCTTTGAAACCACCCGTTAGAGAAGGAAGAAGAATGAATTTGAATACGAAGGAGATGGCAATGAACCTATTCGAACCTATTCTCGATCCAACAGATTAATGCAAAGTATATTTGAGCATCGCTCTGTGAAAAGATGGTTTTATGCATGTGCGCAAAGCGTCGTCTCAGATTAGCCTGTGCAGTTCACACAGGCTGATCAGGGACGACACTTTCCGCTTGTATGATATTTTCCGTTTAAAGAAAGTCTCTTCTCAGCAAAAATCCAGTTTGGGCAAAAAGTGTCGTCCCTGAATTACCTGTGCGGACTACACTGGCTAATCTGGGACGACACTTTACGCACATACATTAAACCCCTTTTTCTTAGAGCATGGTTCATATGTGTTTAGTGATGTATTGCATAATTTGTAAAGTAAATGTAAGTGTTCACTTTATTTATATAAGCGATAATCACACGTCTTCACTAATTTCTCCCCCCCCCCCCTAATGTTTCTAGAGTTTCATTGTTTCCTAAATTCAACGTGTTTTCGTATATGTACAGTAAATTTAAACATTATACTTTTCATTACATGTAATAAACACGAATTTCGTCGTAAGCATTTCTTACATGATAACTGCGCTTCACAGTGAATGGATAGCAATGTCGTTAATTTGCAATAGTGCTTATTATACCTCATTAAAATAGGCATCACATAATAATTTACGGTTGTTATCGCTCATCATTTTTAATTAATACCCTTGAAGAAGTAAAAGATTATCGAACTTGCCAACACTGTTCCAATAGCTTTCCAAATTTCCCCAATACTGTGAGAATTATTCTCACATTCAACATTTATTTGATTGGTAAGTGTATGGCATACAGAAAATAATACGTGAAGTAATCTTATTGTAAAAGCATACATGTATGATAATTTGTATCAACTATAAAACAGTTAGTAGATAAGTAAATGCATGTGCGTAAAGTGTCATCCCAGATTGAGATGACACTTTGCGCCTAAACTAGATTTTTGCCATAAAGATACTTTCTTTCAACGAAATATATCAAAAAAGTGAAAGTGTCGTCCTTGATTAGCATGTACGGAATGCACAGGCTAATCTTGGACGACTTTTTACGCACATGCATTAAACCCCTTTTCACAGAACATGGTCCTTAATCAAGTATTTACAGGTCATGTACAAAGGGATGCCGATTCAGTAGGGTGGCAGGGGATATATCAGTGAAAGGGGGGTCCATGAAAATTACATATCTTTAGGGTAGGGGTAAGCTATGGTCTTTAAAAATCAATTGGGTATTTATAAGATGTATTTCTTGTGTTAGGTTTGAGAAAGAATGTCTCAAAATTTTGGAAAAAAACATTGAAACTCGTGACAGCTCCCTAGCAAGTAAATGTTGAATCTTCAAAAAGGAGGTTTTCACTTTTGGCGGAAGTCAATATTTCACGCTGCAGAAACAGAACAGAACTTTGGAGGTAAATTGTGAAAAATCTAAACGTATGGGAGACACTTTTCTATGTGAATAAACACAGCACAGGGATGAAATTAATGAGTAATGTAGCCAAAACTAGGATTGCATTCTGTTTGAATGTACTGTGCATGCCATGAAATGGGTCAAATTTCTTAAGTTTTCATTAAAAAATGAGGTGGGTGGGGGGAAAGATCAAGGGCCATAGTTTCACAAGTGAAGAAACCAGCCTTGTGTTTGACTGTATTTTCAATGTATGTTGCCTATGTTATGACACTGACACAAAAAGACTTTCATGTGTCACTTTTTGTTTTGATGAAATGGATTTGACTGTTTGCGGCCTTTCGGAACTCGAAATTTGGTCAAAAATATATCCCCTGCCCCCTTAATGATGTGAAGTAAACTGTGTTGACATTAACCTAAGCGATAAGTTTACTAGCAGGATACATCACTCTTGATCAGCAGACGATTTTTTCCATATGTCAATGGTGTACGGATGGGTCCAAAAGTATGGGATACGGATAGGTCCAAAAATCGTATTTGTATCAGACGGTTTAGTTAGAACCGTATCAGACGGTTTATAAACTGTATGATACGCTTTAAACTGTATGATACGCTTTAAGACTTTTGGACCGGTTCGTACGTTAAACCGTATGATTCGAAACCGTATGATACGAATTGTATCAGACGCTTTATGACGGGTATTTTTCAATGTACAATCAGCCAATTTATAGATTTATTCAATGTTAACCGTATGATACGGTTTACGCTAAACCATATGATACGAATCGTAAACAGTCTGATACGAATCGTATCATACGGTTTCGCATCAAACAGTTAAGCGTACAATCGGTCCAAAAGTCAAAACCGTATTCGCATCATACCATCGTATTAGACGGTTTTGACTTTTGGACCAATTGTACGCGTAACTGTTTGATGCGAAACCGTATGATGCGATTCGTATCAGACGGTTTACAATTCGTATCATACGGTTTAACGTAAAACGTATCATACGGTTTACACTGAATAAATCTAATTTTAGATCTGATTGGCTGATTGGACATTGAACATTACCCGCCATAAATATGGGATACGGATAGGTCCAAAAGACGTATTCGTATCATACCATCGTATCAGACGGTTTAGCTAGAACCGTATCAGACGGTTTGGGGGTCATAAACCGTCTGATACGATTGTATCAGACGTTTTTGACTTTTGGACTGATTGTACATGTATGCTTAACTGTTTGATGCGAAACCGTATGACGTCGCTGTCGTTCTCAAACCTCGTAGCTCCAAAATTTTCAAAATATTTTTTTCGTCTTTTTCGAATATATTAAGTCTGGCGCGTGTTTTGTGCTATATCTCGTAGCTCTACGCCAATAAGAGCCCTTGAAAAAGCCACGTGACGAAATGTTGTAGAATGATTGTTGGCTTTTTTCCCGGCGAAAAGTCGTAGCGACGCCATTTCACCTATAGGTACGTCGTTTCGTTTGGACAAATTTTACAAAAACATTTTTATAAAAAAAATTATTTGCAACTACGAGGTTTCCTATCAGGACGAATTGTCGTACCTCATAAAATGACAAAACTGTGGTGACAAAATATCGTAGCTACCATGTCTGACTGTCAGTATGACTTATCAGTATGACTTACGCGTCTACGGCTTATACCGTATTTTGCAGCTTCATTTGTTTGGTATTTTTACAGACTTTCAATTTCTAAAACATCGTTATATAAAAATAAGATGTTTTTTTTCTCTCTCCTGAAAAGTTGACATTTTGTAGCTACGAGGTTTGAGAACGACAACGACGATGATACGATTCGTATCAGACGGTTTACGATTCGTATCATACGGTTTAGCGTAAACCGTATCATACGGTTTACACTGAATAAATCTATTTTTAGATCTGATTGGCTGATTGGACATTGAATATCACCCGTCATAAACCGTCTGATACGATTTTTCTAACTAAACCATCTGATGCGAATACGACTTTTGGACCTATCCGTATCCCATACATAAACCGTCTGATACGATTCGTATCATACGGTTTCAAATCATACGGTTTAACGTACGAACCGGTCCAAAAGTCTCAAAAGCGTATCATACGGTTTAAAGCATATCATATGGTTTATAAACCGTCTGATACGGTTCTAAGTAAACCCTTTGATACGAATACAACTTTTGGACCTATCCGTATCCCATACGATTGTACGCTTAACTGTTTGATGCGAAACCGTATGATACGATTCGTATCAGACAGTTTACGATTCGTATCATACGTTTTAGCGTAAACCGTATCATACGGTTTACATTGAATACATCTATAAATTGGCTGATTGTACATTGAAAAATACTCGTCATAAAGCGTCTAATACGATTCGTATCATACGGTTTCGAATCATACGGTTCAACGTACGAACCGGTCCAAAAGTTTTAAAAAAAGTAATCATACGGTTTAAAGCGTATCATACGGTTAATAAACCGTATGATACGGTTCTAACTAAACCGTCTGACACCAATACGACTTTTGGACATATCAGTACACCATATAAATCATCCTATCTTGCGGAGGAGTCCGGAGATAGCCGATGTAGCACGATTGAGGATACATGTCACAATCAACAGTTAACGTTTAAATAACTTGCAGTACAAACCAGAACAGAACAGTAAGCACATAAAGCTTATCGTACACATGTACAACAACACCACGTGTTTGAAGTAAATACACAAAATACATCATTAAAAAAAATATCAATTTAACAAAAACTAAAACATGATTTATTCACAAAACAACAGAAGCACAAATGCAAATGAACGCCATAGCATCGGGATTGAAATCAAAGAGCTTTTCAAAAGAATACGTTTAAAAGCAAATACCATTTAACTGAAGTTTAATTTATCATAAAATCACAGTTCTATAAAAAGCAAATATATTTTTTTAATTTACATGACCGTCATAAAATCAACAGTTTATTAAATTGTTAAATGTATAGTTACAGTTTGTTTACAGTTGTCTGCGTTTTGTTTAATAAGTACAGATATACATATCAATATTTTATCGCAAAACTTTTTATGGACATTATTAAATATAAATAAGATATTATCACACACAATCTTCGTTTTTTTATTGCTACGAAAAAAGGAATTTCTAAAGCAATGTAATAAAGTTTATTTCCATAAACATATGTCTGTCTTCAACAGCTTCTATATTTTAGGCCAAACAGAAAGGGTTACAATATCACATACTGATTTGTACCGACATATCAAGTTTAAATCTTCTGTTTTTAAATGCCTTAAACACTTATGGGCACAGGCACATGCCAAGAACGTCAGTAAAGGACCACTTGGATCAACTGGAAATAACTCTCAATGAACTGGTGTGGTTGAGATATGCAGTTATCTCCATTATAGACACAAAACAATTAGGATGTAAGTGCAACGATAAGGTTCTTTTGTATGGCCATTATCTATTGGCTTTGTGCGCTTTATCATGATGGTTTCTTTGATGCGCTTTTATATATAACATTGATTGGCATATATCTTTTATGTATATGTATGCTTTGTGTACCGATGCAGTTCAAATGCGCCTATTTTATGTTGTTGTTTATCTGAATTTCTCATGTTGTTTATTTGTATTGCGCGCTTTTTGCACATATTTAATTACGCTTATTATTGGCTTTGGTTGTATTTTCATACCAGGCGCGCTTTTCAGCATTAACTTTACGGAGCTGTAGTTAGTTTTTGATTTAGTAATAAAGCTCTCTTACCCCCCTTATAATTAGTTTGTTCATTCGTTTAAGTGTAATTAAGCTCCTTAATTGTATTAAGACGAATGAGCAATGCTGCGCTGCCCCTTCTGGGCCCCTAGCTGGGTCACGTGGGTTTCCTGTTTATCAGCCCGCCTTTGCACACAGGACATAAATGAATGCGCGTCTGTGCAGAACGCAAGATGTTTTTAACCCACCCTCCGTCCCAGCCGGACCCTTGAGGGGGGCTTTACTTTCTTAATTGCTTCAGGGGGGCATGGGGAACATTTCATTTAAGTGCAACGATAAGGTTCTTTTGTATGGCCATTATCTATTGGCTTTGTGCGCCTTTTCATGATGGTTTCTTCGATGCGCTTTTATATATAACATTGATTGGCATATATCTTTTATGTATATGTATGCTTTGTGTACCGATGCAGTTCAAATGCGCCAATTTTATGTTGTTGTTTTTCTGAATTTCTCATGTTGTTTATTTGTATTGCGCGCTTTTTGCACATATTTAATTACGCTTATTATTGTCTTTGGTTGTATTTTCATACCAGGAGCGCTTTTCAGCATTAGTTTTACGGAGCTGTAGTTAGTTTTTGATTTAGTAATAAAGCTCTCTTACCCCCCTTATAATTAGTTTGTTCATTCGTTTAAACACAAAACAATTAGGATGGGCTCTGTGAAAAATAGGTTTAATGCATGTGCGTAAAGTGTCGTCCCACATTAAGCCGTGCAGTTCGCACAGGCTAATCAGGGACGACACTTTCCGCTGTAATGATATTTTCGTTTCAATAAAGTCTTTTCTTAGCAAAAATCAAGTTTAGGCAGAGAGTTTCGTCCCTGATTAGCCTGTGCAGACTGCACATGCATAAAAAACCTGTTCACAGAGCACGGCCAAATTTTATTCATACAAATCGAACAATATCCCTCAACGTCACGATATAGACTGTTATTGTGAATGTCTTCAAACATCAACATTTTTCAGGGTAGTCACGTCGTGTTTTTATTTATTGCGTTCTGTTTTGTTGTTGTGTGATTTCGCTTTCCTCCTCCTGTTGACAGTAGCAGTAACCTTCCTTACATGTGAATGTTCCTTGACACTCTATTCTGAAGAATTCGCACATTTCGGCTGTGCTACACTCAGCTGAAAATGTATAAAAATAATACGAATTGAAATAAACCAACCTATTGCCTTACCTTGTGTTATATGTTCACTGCTGACATGACTTTTAAGCATAGCAGAAAGACAAAATATACCACTAGTAACCGGAAAACGACGCAATACAGAACTCATATCAATGTATGCAGCATTAAAATGCACTAGATATGGAAATGCTTTTTATATACACGCACAGAGCATTAAAATATTATTTTTATATTCCGTAAAAGGTTTTAACAAAATATACGATAAATAAATACCAAGATATACGATTTACAATATGCACAGTTCGTTTATTTACCTTTTATATGTTTCATTTTATTAACATAAATGACGCACTTTGTTACTACCGTACCTTGTCTACATTGACATTGACCCTTTGAATCGCAGTAGGGAAACGTGCAATCGGTCTCGCTCGAACACGTGACTGGACAGTGGGCAACGTGACCACATTCGCCATAAGCCATACTCTGTCGCAAGTGGCACGTGTCTGATTTTGATGATAATTTTTGTTTCGTGTCCCAAAGGCTTTCAGTTGATTGAATGGAACTATTTTCTGAAGGACTGGACTGACTGTTAATCAGTGCATCCAAGATTGATATCTGGTCTTCTGTTTTATCCGTGTTCAAATTCTCGTACTCACTTCCGTCTGCTGCAATTACATCTCCAGCTATGGTTGCGTCAATATATTTCTCTTTTTTGCCATCAGTTTCCTCAACCTTTAAACTGTGATCGGTTAAGTCGAATTGTTCTGTTTGGTCAATATCTTTCAAACTGTCCGACACCATGTCTGTCAAGCCTTTAGGACGTTCAGCGTAATTTCCGACATCGTCATTTCCAACACCGTCATTTCCGACATCGCCATTTCCGACATTCGTATGTATTTGTCTCGACAGTAGGTCCACCAATGACGCTGCTATGGATCCTGTATAAAGAAAAATAATTGTATTATACAAACCGTAAATACCCCAATACGTCTAATACGTCCCTACCATGATTAACGCTTTAAACTCTCGTATTATAAACACATATCCCCATGTCAAATTAATGCTTTATTTTGCTTAAAAGCACTCTGCATACATTAGGGAAACAGGGCTTAATGAATGTGCGTAATGTATTGTCCCAGATTGCATGAGCAGTCCGCACAGGCTAATAAAGGACGACACCCTACATTTATTTATTTTTTCTTAGCAAAAATCCTGTCTACGCAAATGCATTAAATCTGGTTTTCACAGAATTCTAAGATAAATCATTCACTGACAACATTTCACGATGACCTACATCGTGAAAAGGTAAAAGGTTTTCTCGAAATGCTTTATAAAATGGCATTATTTTTACTCCTTGCAAACGCCCACCCTCTGGTGAAAAAGGTCAAAAGACGGCGTATATATTGGGGGATATATTGGAATAGTAAATTGAATTAAATTAATATAATTTTAGCGTTTTGTTCCATTTTATTTTCTAACTATTGAAATAAATGAACATCAGTATTAACATACATTAAGAAACATGGTGTGCCTCTTATAACCCTGTATCTGTAGATGAATTAAGTTTGTAAGGGTTTGTAACCAGACATACTTGGTGGTCCGATGTCCGACGCGATTGCAGGATAGCATTGACCTATTTGCATTGTGTGTGTGTGTTATTCAGATAACCTCTGCAATGGCACGGCACCTATATTAAGGTGTAGTAGTCAATTTGAATGATATATCCATTTGGAAATATTAACTTTATAGTATGGGCATCTCTCTGCAATATATGTTATAATCATTAGCCCATGAGCAATTCACATTCAATTACATCGACGATTACATATGAGGCGCGCTCTGTGAAAAGGGGGTTAACGCATGTGCGTACAATGTCGTCCCAGATTAGCCTGTGCAGTCCGAACAGGCTTATCAGGGACGACACTTTCGTGAAAAGAAAAATATCATAAAAGCGAAAAGTGTCGTCCCTGATAGGCCTGTGCGGACTGCACAGTCTAATATGGGACGGCACTTTACGCACATTCATTAAACCCCCTTTTCACAGAGCACGGACCATATTTTGAAATGTTCTTATCCTTTTCAACGGTTAAACATTGAAAAGAACCATGCTCTTTATTTAGACGTGATCAAACGTTAAAAATAAAGATTATTTAAAGGCATACACACGTCGCGGCAAGGAAATGGAACCGTAAATAATAATACCCAGACTTTACAAATATTTAATATAAAGAATAAACATATACATAAAATAAAGCACGATGGCTGAATTATAGTTAACATTTTCTTAAAGTTAATAAAATAATGCTCATTTAACGATAGGTTTATAGTTGACACTTTTTGGCACAGTTTCCTGTAAAGAGATATGGAATAAGAAGCATTCCGATTGGAGTAATCTCGGTTTTTTGGTAAATTAACAGATTCAAATTTTGTAAAAAAAGAACAAACTGCAATCATATATAAACTTGCCAAATCTGAAATGATTATCAGTTTGTTACTTTTATATTTTAATGTGAACATCTGCGCACATTTCTAAATTAATAATTAAATTGGTATCTGTTGACACACGATTGAAAGCAGAGGAGTTGAAATCCCAAGTACCATCGTCGTTGCAGAGTTCATCAAAATAGAATGTGTATGGCTATATCGAAAACTGACGGAATTCTTTATCCAAGCAATATTACAATTATGTCAACTTTGCAGGCGCTGTTCCTTGAAATATTTACAAATAGCGTATTACCAGTTTATTGTAGCACTTAACTGATAGTTGTTATGCACGAACAAAGTGATATTAATTTGCCGTCATATTATATTACAGATATCGATGCATGGTATATTTGGGAAACTGTTGACAAATATTGTGGAAAGATTTGAATTTTGATGAAAAAAATACTCAAACCTGACCCGTCCTATATAACTTGACATGTTGTCACTAGTCTTACATAAAAGTCTAACGAATGGTTGCAAGAATGAATATCGTGAAATGGCATCATTCCGATGTTCGATGGATATTGTTAAAAGGGCCATTTTGTTTAGTAAGTCGCACTTTATTTTATTATTTGTGTCTTGTTCTGAGGAAACTGGGCCTAAGGCATGTGCGTAAAGTGTCGTCCCAGATTAGCCTGTGCAGTCCGCACAAGCTAATCAGGGACGACACTTTTCGCTTTAATGGTAATTTTCGATTAAACGAAGTTCCTTTTTACCGAAAAGCTAGTTTAAGCGGAAAGTGTCGTCCTTGATTAGCCTGTGCGGACTGCACAGTCTAATCTGGGACGACACTTTACCCACATGCCTTATGCCCAGTTTTCTCAGAACAAGACACAAATAATAAAATAAAGTTACACACAGATTACCCTTTCAAACATGGACGGATTTTCAATCGTTATATATCGACTATCTCCGGAATCCTCCGTAAGATAGACATATTTAAGCAATAAATCGTCTGCTGATCCAGAGTGACGGATTTTATGACGTTGATTGTTACCACTGGAGACATAGCCGTGTCTAGGGATTGCGTTTTTTTCCATAAAATTACAGATATAACAACGAAAGAAGAACGCACTCTTGCTGGGAAATCCTACGCATAGTTCAGTTAGATATAGTCCTTTTAATTGCAAAATCATAGATTATGTGACAATCTTAAAGAATCGATGTTAATTGGCCAATAAATCAATCCTTTGGAAATGTGTCTTTCAAATACAAGCCGAGAGTACTATTTAAATATCTCGTACATCTCCAATATGCAACGTTTAACTTTATCTGCAGTTGCATTACTCTGTTTATGTGTTTTGCGTCATTTGTGCATTAACTATAACGATTTTGTCGCGACTCTCGTGAATGATTGGTCATTAGGGAATGGAACATTTCAGTTCTGAAAGCTTCTCAATGATTGTATTGTCGCAATTATTGCTGATTGAATGATTACATGTATATGGAACAGCGTTTTATCGTAAATATTGAAATATCATTAAAGCGCTTACTTAAAGTAGAAAGTTTGAAAGACAAGACGAATATTTATTCAGACTTGCACAGTGTACATCGTCTTAAATCTTGAAAGTTTACTACATAATGTTATGTCACAGAGATAAACATTGTAATAAAATAAACATAAGCAGCATCGTGTACGGTAACGAAAATGCTTGGTGAAATACCAGTTATATAATAAATTATCATATTTAAAGCGGATATATACGATTTTTTTTATATGTGTTTAATTGTAATATATTTATAAAATATGTTACAATAACACAAAATAGGCAAGAAAAATTATACATTAAAGCCGAATTTCATAAAATGCAGCAAAGACAAATTAGCGCCCCGAGCCGATAGTGACGAACATATTTTCCTACAATAACCGAAGCATTCGTCTTTGTATTAGGATCGGAGATAGTGTTCGTGTGTCGTATGAATAGATATCGTTGCAGGAATTCAAATAAACCGTTAAACTAAGTTTAGATGCACATCGTACATGTATGGTATACATGCTGGCGAATTCGGCTGTACAGCCGTTTTCAATTTCAGAATTAAATATCTGGCTTATTTCGCATTTTTCGACATATGTTCTTCTTAACTTTTATTTTAATTTATATTGAAATATATATATAATAAGTTTTTTACACAGTTAATATAAATTCATAAATATTTGACAAAATCGTATATACCCGCTTTAATTAAAAAAAAATAGCTTGAAATATGTTGTTGAGCGCAGCCTTTTACATTAGATTGTTGAAATGCAGTGTCAATAAATCGTGACATTACACAAAGACGTTTTGAAATACGCGTATGCATGTGTTTACGTGTTACATTTCAACTTTAGCGACCCAACTGTCGAGGAATTCCGAAACATCAAACGCAAGTGTTTGAGTATTCAAAACCGAAGTTTTCGTTTGGTCTAAATATGATTCCGTTTGTTTCTCTCTTTTCTTTAAAAGCAATATCTTTTTTGTTCATACGTTTCCAACTTCTTCAAGGTGCACGCAGCAGACATCAAATACGACTCGTTGCAGGTATCATTAAGGACAATAATGCATCTCTAGAAACATAATTAACACAAAACGAAAACCTACACCATACCAATCAAAATGCACAATACAACATAGGAATATCATAATAATGATACTAACAGAAGCATTATTAGGAGATAATTGTTCGTTCACAATATCTAGTGTTTTATTACTGTTTTAATATCTTATTACTTCAGGTCGCAATGGCGTATTTGGTTTGGTCTTCGCCTAGCGGCCGGGAGGTAATGGGCTCGATCCCGAGTGCGGGAGAGTTCTTAAGATCTCTCCCCATAAGACAGTAAGTATTGGTTCTACCCAGAAAACGGACTCAATAGCGTTTCAATAAGCTTAATGATAACGCTGAAATGAAAATAAAATAGGATAAAACTTAACACTCTAGAGTATTCACAATGTTCACATATGTACGACAGACGACGCACGACAAACGGCGGTCCAAATGTGATCGCAAAAGTTCGTTTTGTTCAGGCGAGCTAAACATGTATGCGATCGTCATGCACATGTGAGCTAAAAAGCTTCAAGTATTTTGCAAAGTATCAAATTTTAGTCCATTCTTAACAGCATATCGGCGAAATAACACTCCGTTGTATAAACTTCATCAAAACACTATTGAATAAAGCAAATATCATCATACCTATAACGTCAAACGTGTTATGTGCTTTATTTAAGTTTATGTTTATCAATGTTCTTTGTGTTTGGTTTGTTGTATACAAAGTACAAAGACATACACACACAAAATCAAATATAAATGGCAAATATTCGATTACGATAAGTTTATTTTGGTGTTGTTCAAACTCTCAAATAATAACTGTGAAAAAACCTGTTCACAGAGCACGGCCAAATTTTATTCATACAAATCGAACAATATCCCTCAACGTCACGATATAGACTGTTATTGTGAATGTCTTCAAACATCAACATTTTTCAGGGTAGTCACGTCGTGTTTTTATTTATTGCGTTCTGTTTTGTTGTTGTGTGATTTCGCTTTCCTCCTCCTGTTGACAGTAGCAGTAACCTTCCTTACATGTGAATGTTCCTTGACACTCTATTCTGAAGAATTCGCACATTTCGGCTGTGCTACACTCAGCTGAAAATGTATAAAAATAATACGAATTGAAATAAACCAACCTATTGCCTTACCTTGTGTTATATGTTCACTGCTGACATGACTTTTAAGCATAGCAGAAAGACAAAATATACCACTAGTAACCGGAAAACGACGCAATACAGAACTCATATCAATGTATGCAGCATTAAAATGCACTAGATATGGAAATGCTTTTTATATACACGCACAGAGCATTAAAATATTATTTTTATATTCCGTAAAAGGTTTTAACAAAATATACGATAAATAAATACCAAGATATACGATTTACAATATGCACAGTTCGTTTATTTACCTTTTATATGTTTCATTTTATTAACATAAATGACGCACTTTGTTACTACCGTACCTTGTCTACATTGACATTGACCCTTTGAATCGCAGTAGGGAAACGTGCAATCGGTCTCGCTCGAACACGTGACTGGACAGTGGGCAACGTGACCACATTCGCCATAAGCCATACTCTGTCGCAAGTGGCACGTGTCTGATTTTGATGATAATTTTTGTTTCGTGTCCCAAAGGCTTTCAGTTGATTGAATGGAACTATTTTCTGAAGGACTGGACTGACTGTTAATCAGTGCATCCAAGATTGATATCTGGTCTTCTGTTTTATCCGTGTTCAAATTCTCGTACTCACTTCCGTCTGCTGCAATTACATCTCCAGCTATGGTTGCGTCAATATATTTCTCTTTTTTGCCATCAGTTTCCTCAACCTTTAAACTGTGATCGGTTAAGTCGAATTGTTCTGTTTGGTCAATATCTTTCAAACTGTCCGACACCATGTCTGTCAAGCCTTTAGGACGTTCAGCGTAATTTCCGACATCGTCATTTCCAACACCGTCATTTCCGACATCGCCATTTCCGACATTCGTATGTATTTGTCTCGACAGTAGGTCCACCAATGACGCTGCTATGGATCCTGTATAAAGAAAAATAATTGTATTATACAAACCGTAAATACCCCAATACGTCTAATACGTCCCTACCATGATTAACGCTTTAAACTCTCGTATTATAAACACATATCCCCATGTCAAATTAATGCTTTATTTTGCTTAAAAGCACTCTGCATACATTAGGGAAACAGGGCTTAATGAATGTGCGTAATGTATTGTCCCAGATTGCATGAGCAGTCCGCACAGGCTAATAAAGGACGACACCCTACATTTATTTATTTTTTCTTAGCAAAAATCCTGTCTACGCAAATGCATTAAATCTGGTTTTCACAGAATTCTAAGATAAATCATTCACTGACAACATTTCACGATGACCTACATCGTGAAAAGGTAAAAGGTTTTCTCGAAATGCTTTATAAAATGGCATTATTTTTACTCCTTGCAAACGCCCACCCTCTGGTGAAAAAGGTCAAAAGACGGCGTATATATTGGGGGATATATTGGAATAGTAAATTGAATTAAATTAATATAATTTTAGCGTTTTGTTCCATTTTATTTTCTAACTATTGAAATAAATGAACATCAGTATTAACATACATTAAGAAACATGGTGTGCCTCTTATAACCCTGTATCTGTAGATGAATTAAGTTTGTAAGGGTTTGTAACCAGACATACTTGGTGGTCCGATGTCCGACGCGATTGCAGGATAGCATTGACCTATTTGCATTGTGTGTGTGTGTTATTCAGATAACCTCTGCAATGGCACGGCACCTATATTAAGGTGTAGTAGTCAATTTGAATGATATATCCATTTGGAAATATTAACTTTATAGTATGGGCATCTCTCTGCAATATATGTTATAATCATTAGCCCATGAGCAATTCACATTCAATTACATCGACGATTACATATGAGGCGCGCTCTGTGAAAAGGGGGTTAACGCATGTGCGTACAATGTCGTCCCAGATTAGCCTGTGCAGTCCGAACAGGCTTATCAGGGACGACACTTTCGTGAAAAGAAAAATATCATAAAAGCGAAAAGTGTCGTCCCTGATAGGCCTGTGCGGACTGCACAGTCTAATATGGGACGGCACTTTACGCACATTCATTAAACCCCCTTTTCACAGAGCACGGACCATATTTTGAAATGTTCTTATCCTTTTCAACGGTTAAACATTGAAAAGAACCATGCTCTTTATTTAGACGTGATCAAACGTTAAAAATAAAGATTATTTAAAGGCATACACACGTCGCGGCAAGGAAATGGAACCGTAAATAATAATACCCAGACTTTACAAATATTTAATATAAAGAATAAACATATACATAAAATAAAGCACGATGGCTGAATTATAGTTAACATTTTCTTAAAGTTAATAAAATAATGCTCATTTAACGATAGGTTTATAGTTGACACTTTTTGGCACAGTTTCCTGTAAAGAGATATGGAATAAGAAGCATTCCGATTGGAGTAATCTCGGTTTTTTGGTAAATTAACAGATTCAAATTTTGTAAAAAAAGAACAAACTGCAATCATATATAAACTTGCCAAATCTGAAATGATTATCAGTTTGTTACTTTTATATTTTAATGTGAACATCTGCGCACATTTCTAAATTAATAATTAAATTGGTATCTGTTGACACACGATTGAAAGCAGAGGAGTTGAAATCCCAAGTACCATCGTCGTTGCAGAGTTCATCAAAATAGAATGTGTATGGCTATATCGAAAACTGACGGAATTCTTTATCCAAGCAATATTACAATTATGTCAACTTTGCAGGCGCTGTTCCTTGAAATATTTACAAATAGCGTATTACCAGTTTATTGTAGCACTTAACTGATAGTTGTTATGCACGAACAAAGTGATATTAATTTGCCGTCATATTATATTACAGATATCGATGCATGGTATATTTGGGAAACTGTTGACAAATATTGTGGAAAGATTTGAATTTTGATGAAAAAAATACTCAAACCTGACCCGTCCTATATAACTTGACATGTTGTCACTAGTCTTACATAAAAGTCTAACGAATGGTTGCAAGAATGAATATCGTGAAATGGCATCATTCCGATGTTCGATGGATATTGTTAAAAGGGCCATTTTGTTTAGTAAGTCGCACTTTATTTTATTATTTGTGTCTTGTTCTGAGGAAACTGGGCCTAAGGCATGTGCGTAAAGTGTCGTCCCAGATTAGCCTGTGCAGTCCGCACAAGCTAATCAGGGACGACACTTTTCGCTTTAATGGTAATTTTCGATTAAACGAAGTTCCTTTTTACCGAAAAGCTAGTTTAAGCGGAAAGTGTCGTCCTTGATTAGCCTGTGCGGACTGCACAGTCTAATCTGGGACGACACTTTACCCACATGCCTTATGCCCAGTTTTCTCAGAACAAGACACAAATAATAAAATAAAGTTACACACAGATTACCCTTTCAAACATGGACGGATTTTCAATCGTTATATATCGACTATCTCCGGAATCCTCCGTAAGATAGACATATTTAAGCAATAAATCGTCTGCTGATCCAGAGTGACGGATTTTATGACGTTGATTGTTACCACTGGAGACATAGCCGTGTCTAGGGATTGCGTTTTTTTCCATAAAATTACAGATATAACAACGAAAGAAGAACGCACTCTTGCTGGGAAATCCTACGCATAGTTCAGTTAGATATAGTCCTTTTAATTGCAAAATCATAGATTATGTGACAATCTTAAAGAATCGATGTTAATTGGCCAATAAATCAATCCTTTGGAAATGTGTCTTTCAAATACAAGCCGAGAGTACTATTTAAATATCTCGTACATCTCCAATATGCAACGTTTAACTTTATCTGCAGTTGCATTACTCTGTTTATGTGTTTTGCGTCATTTGTGCATTAACTATAACGATTTTGTCGCGACTCTCGTGAATGATTGGTCATTAGGGAATGGAACATTTCAGTTCTGAAAGCTTCTCAATGATTGTATTGTCGCAATTATTGCTGATTGAATGATTACATGTATATGGAACAGCGTTTTATCGTAAATATTGAAATATCATTAAAGCGCTTACTTAAAGTAGAAAGTTTGAAAGACAAGACGAATATTTATTCAGACTTGCACAGTGTACATCGTCTTAAATCTTGAAAGTTTACTACATAATGTTATGTCACAGAGATAAACATTGTAATAAAATAAACATAAGCAGCATCGTGTACGGTAACGAAAATGCTTGGTGAAATACCAGTTATATAATAAATTATCATATTTAAAGCGGATATATACGATTTTTTTTATATGTGTTTAATTGTAATATATTTATAAAATATGTTACAATAACACAAAATAGGCAAGAAAAATTATACATTAAAGCCGAATTTCATAAAATGCAGCAAAGACAAATTAGCGCCCCGAGCCGATAGTGACGAACATATTTTCCTACAATAACCGAAGCATTCGTCTTTGTATTAGGATCGGAGATAGTGTTCGTGTGTCGTATGAATAGATATCGTTGCAGGAATTCAAATAAACCGTTAAACTAAGTTTAGATGCACATCGTACATGTATGGTATACATGCTGGCGAATTCGGCTGTACAGCCGTTTTCAATTTCAGAATTAAATATCTGGCTTATTTCGCATTTTTCGACATATGTTCTTCTTAACTTTTATTTTAATTTATATTGAAATATATATATAATAAGTTTTTTACACAGTTAATATAAATTCATAAATATTTGACAAAATCGTATATACCCGCTTTAATTAAAAAAAAATAGCTTGAAATATGTTGTTGAGCGCAGCCTTTTACATTAGATTGTTGAAATGCAGTGTCAATAAATCGTGACATTACACAAAGACGTTTTGAAATACGCGTATGCATGTGTTTACGTGTTACATTTCAACTTTAGCGACCCAACTGTCGAGGAATTCCGAAACATCAAACGCAAGTGTTTGAGTATTCAAAACCGAAGTTTTCGTTTGGTCTAAATATGATTCCGTTTGTTTCTCTCTTTTCTTTAAAAGCAATATCTTTTTTGTTCATACGTTTCCAACTTCTTCAAGGTGCACGCAGCAGACATCAAATACGACTCGTTGCAGGTATCATTAAGGACAATAATGCATCTCTAGAAACATAATTAACACAAAACGAAAACCTACACCATACCAATCAAAATGCACAATACAACATAGGAATATCATAATAATGATACTAACAGAAGCATTATTAGGAGATAATTGTTCGTTCACAATATCTAGTGTTTTATTACTGTTTTAATATCTTATTACTTCAGGTCGCAATGGCGTATTTGGTTTGGTCTTCGCCTAGCGGCCGGGAGGTAATGGGCTCGATCCCGAGTGCGGGAGAGTTCTTAAGATCTCTCCCCATAAGACAGTAAGTATTGGTTCTACCCAGAAAACGGACTCAATAGCGTTTCAATAAGCTTAATGATAACGCTGAAATGAAAATAAAATAGGATAAAACTTAACACTCTAGAGTATTCACAATGTTCACATATGTACGACAGACGACGCACGACAAACGGCGGTCCAAATGTGATCGCAAAAGTTCGTTTTGTTCAGGCGAGCTAAACATGTATGCGATCGTCATGCACATGTGAGCTAAAAAGCTTCAAGTATTTTGCAAAGTATCAAATTTTAGTCCATTCTTAACAGCATATCGGCGAAATAACACTCCGTTGTATAAACTTCATCAAAACACTATTGAATAAAGCAAATATCATCATACCTATAACGTCAAACGTGTTATGTGCTTTATTTAAGTTTATGTTTATCAATGTTCTTTGTGTTTGGTTTGTTGTATACAAAGTACAAAGACATACACACACAAAATCAAATATAAATGGCAAATATTCGATTACGATAAGTTTATTTTGGTGTTGTTCAAACTCTCAAATAATAACTGGGTCCGAATTTAATTGTATACGTATGAACAATTAAGAAATATAGGAGTTTCGGTTTAGAGACTAACACATCAGAGGTTGGAGGAGTAATTTAATAGATCATCGTTACTCCAGCTAAATATGTTACGTAAAATTAATTGTAATTCGTTGAGTGTTGAAGACATCCCTCATTTATTGAAATTCTAAATTAAATCATGGTTTGACAGAACAATTAATTATCGATTAACACATTCACACACAAATATGGAAACTCTCGTCTATAATCGAATAAATAATTTAACAAGTAATTATTTATCGACGTTGCGTAACATTTAATATCCGAAATAATCTCGGTCCCTCAATCATTGGAATTATTAAGTTACACAACAAGACAAAGCAAACCGCGGCTGAAAAGTGCGTATAAGTGAAGAAGTGATTGACAGTGATCTGTTTATGTGCGTCCAAGTAATGAAGTGATTGACCGTGATCTGTTTATGCCACAGCGGTCTTTTAGTTAAAACAAATAAAATACTTTCTTTCAACCACACAATTTGGTTACGAATTCACGCACTACACGATTGTGGAAGGCGCGCATATCGCAAGGAAAATTACGAGCTCTTGTCCCATCTCCGCAAAATATGCGCGATTCATGAAGTCTTATTGCATGACAATTTTTTTTTTGTAGACCTACTATTGTTATTCCTTCTCATTTTTTTTTATTTCTTTGTTTAATTTTCCGTTAAGAATATTTGTATGCGTTATATTCAACGTTCGGTATTTGAATGAGAAATTCAATAAGTTTTATATACATGTTTATATAAATATATTGTAATAATTGTGATATTTTTTCCATTTTTTTATTGATTGATATGTTGTGTAGTCGACCTATCTAAGCTTATTATGACTGGTTCATCATTCTGACGTGACTTGCACATGTCGTTGTTTAATAACCATAAGGATACGAACATATCTTTGCATAAGCGTTCTTGATCGGTGAATTAACAATGATTTCTTGAAGCGATAGAAGAAGAAAGCTCAATAAGACGCGCATCACTCGCTTTTAAACGTGATCGTTTCTCATATCTTTAATGGAAATGTTAAAAAATATTTTCCTTCCGCGTCAGCAGTATATAACTGTTATCAAAAGAAAGCCATCATTAAATGCCACAAGTGAGCAATAACTCTCATTAAAACACATGCAGGCATTAATTGCGGTCAGGATTACAGTCAACACAAAGAAATTTAAATACTTAAACCTGTTTCAAAAACGCATGAAATATCACTGGGTTAAGGTGGGTCACGATGAAATATGATCTAATTGCACAACATATGTCATTGAATCCGTCACATAATGATATAAAAAAGATAAGCGATTACATAGCAATACGTTTATACGGAGTAAATGCTTACATAAAATTTGCGGTTGACTCAGTAAAATGATCCATTGCTTGTTATTGTGAAAGATCGTGGATAAGTTGTGTAATAACACAGAAACATAACCTTTGCCATTGTTGCGCTGTTTAGCGTTGAATGATAATGTAAGTTAAAATGCACGAATTACGTTGCAAACAGATGGTTGAGGAAACAGTAATGAACAATTGCATACCTTTTTAAATATGTTTATATAAACATAGTAATATTCCAGAATCATTATAAAGAGGGAAACTCCTGTCCGTAAGTATTTTATTGAAGGGAAATGACCAGATTGTCTATATTATACAAGACTATATAAATGACCAGATTGACTATATTTTACAAGACTATATATATAATATGGCATTTGACATACACGTATGGTTATAGCTTTGGTCAATCCAAATAATTGGCTGTGTGAACCAGTTGAAGGAGTTCCGATAGGCATACTTGGCCAAGAATTAAGCCATTTATGCCTTTCTCCCATCCTTCTAAATTGGATCAAGTTATTTCCAAAATTAGTGATGTCTAGTATATTTATTTCTATATTTAGAATAGTTCTTACAAAAAGTCCTGTAAGCAAACAGCACAGACCCAGATGAGACGCCGCATCATGCGGCGTCTCATCTGGGTCTACGCTGTTTGGCAAGGCCTTTTTTCTAGACGCTAGGCATGAATGGGTTAATCACAAAACATTCAAGTGTCAGTAAATACCTTTTGCAACATTATATAAACATAAGTTTAGTTTACAAACGAATGTTTTATCTACAAAGAGTGAGGTTTGAGCGATTGGTTTGAATATGCTTGACATCAATATTTCCAGGGCAGTAACTTCCGTTGTATTATTTATTTCTGTGTTTGTAATGTAAGTGTTTGTGAACAATGATTATATGGTTTCGTTCCTGCTGATACAACTGAAGGTTCAAGTTGCTTTTTATCAAATTACTTATTCATCCAAGAAGTCGGTTTTACTTATTATTTAATAACTGTAAATCAATGAAAACTTCTAAAGCACTTAAAAAATGAAGTGATGAAATTTACGTATTGCCATGAACTGCTAACAATGCTGACATGTAAAAATACATTGTTATATAATTATAAAGAAGTTAACTAAATAATAAATTTACAAACATTGATTTACGAAGTAGTCTATCTACACAAATAATTGAAAGCCTAACCTTTTTAAAACAATAAACTATTATTCTATTTCCTATTACGCCTTTGAGCAATAATTGTTCGTTTGAATCTCGATGTAATCAAATTCTTAAATATGTATCACAGCCAAATTAATATAAGTATTTCGTTTCCTAATACAAGTGCCATCAGTATCTAGAATATGTATGGTTTCTCTACCAAGAAGTGCAATCGACTTCCAAGATCATAGGTTCAATTATGCAGCCTTATCAAGGAAATAAATCGGTGTTTAAACCCTATAGAGACATTGTGATAGATGTCGTATGATTGCAGTCGTCCTTTGACATGCACCAATACAGTAGACACTGGATTACTTCATGAAGACAACGCGTAGCAAATATAATTGAATCCGTCACATAAGGCAACAAAAAGAACCAATATCAAATTCAAAAAACTTTCAAACTAGCTACATGCCTAAAATAGAAACATTATTATAATGTTTGGTACCGAAACACTCTCCAGTGTATTAATTAACTACGTATACAATAACTGATGCAAATGTTGTATTTCATAAAAAAAGTTTTATATTTGTAAAACGCATTGATGTTTCGTTTAAGTAAAACATTTGCATTTTCCTATTGTTTTCATCTTAATCTGTTCTGAACAAAATGATAATATTAGGAACATAGAATAAATGTAAGAATACCATCTTTCACCAAATATGCATTAGACATAAAAGAAACAAGCTATGTCGAAAAAAATATCTTAAGCCGTATACATATTCCATTAAAGACATGCACAATGGGGTATATAATAATAGTAACACTTATAGAAGCACCTCGTTGTGTCTTGTTTGTGTTACTATATGATGCTATAAGTTCTTAAATTTTGTTAACAAGAGGGGATTTAGCTAATGCATGCACTTTCATTTTATTTTATCGTACCTCAAACAATATAATTTTGTTGCTGAGGGGTTTGTTACACATTGGGTAACATAATGACATTTAAATCGATTTATCATTCTGTTTTATTTCTTTTTAGTTTAATTTCAATGTCATTAGTTGAAAGTTTATTTGCACATATGTCTTTTGTGATCAAGTCTGTGCTAGGTGGGAGAATGCATTTGTATTGACAATTTAAATGAGACGTTTTGGTTTATATAAGATTATTTTGTAGTTTCTATATTTAGAATATATCGTACAGAAATTCCTTTAAGCAAACAGCGCAGACCCTGATGAGACGCCGCATCATGCGGGATCTCATCTGGGTCTAAGCTGTTTGCCAAGGCTTTTTTTGTAGACGCTAGAAGTAAATGAGTTAAATCCCTTAGTCTTTCCATAGACCGTTGCAGATGTGATCAGTATTTTATATTTAATATCTTTGTGATTGTGTTTTCTTTATTGTTTAGACAATTGGTCATTTGATGGAAATTAATGACCAGCGGACAAAAATGGCTCTCCAGATAAGGATTCTGGATGAATGTTTTCTACAATTTGGTCATACGATACTTGACACAATTCTTGTCTTGAATTATTGTGCCATCATTGGATAAGGGTTTGGCATGCACGAATAAACCCTTTCCCACTCAGAGACAAAGTGAACATAGCTATGTGCGAACAGCATAATAGACAGCCTGCGAGTAACTCGCAGTCTGTTTAGCTTTGATGCTGTTTGCTGCTCATCAGTATCTTATGGTTGGAAATGAAGCCTAAAACAATTGAATTTAGTAAGAAAAGGTCTTTTAATAAATGTAAATTTCGAAGGGACTGCAAATGCGTCACAATACGTGTTTCTAAGTGGTAAGGGGTTGAGCGTCTGGCAAACAAAGCGTTACATGTGATTTTAAAACGATTGAATGAAGTGGTGGCAGACCCAATGTCATGTTTTAATAACATGGTTGCAAATACACATGTACGTCTACATGGTTTCTGTAATAAAAAGTTCACATTATAATGGATATATTAGACTTATGCGGATTTTCATTACGTTGTGTTTTCTTTGAGATTAATTTAGAAATAGTTTGTAATAGTATAGTTGGTCAAACCTGTTTACCGGCTTAATAATTATTAATGTATTTTTGTAATGCATGCACATCGTTCTCAGTATATGTTATTGAATACTATGAGTGCCCTAGGAAATCGAATGTTGTCAACTGATTTATTGTGTGTATCAATGGAATGTATGAATATTCTTTGAACCATGTTAAGTAACTGTTGTCATGTTGATATATGTTGCAAACCTTTTGAAATATCGGATATATAGAGCCAAAGGCTACGACGTGTGACATGTATTCGTAAAAAAATAACCAAGCTACAGACAACTGGGAGACTTAGCAAACATACATCGTATATACAGAAATATATTAGACTTAGACACTGAGAACGAATACCATGCAACTAGCTAGTAAACGGGGAAACATTTCATAAACGTGTTTTAAACGGGTAAACATTTCATTAACGTGTTATGACTCTATAACGTATGGTATTTTTTATACTAGCAGACGTTACTATATAGCCATGTTGTTTACTAGCAGACGTTACTACATAGCCATGGTGAACTTTAATATAAAAAGTGTATTGTTTGTTTGTTCTGCATACCTTACAACAGTCCATATTGAATCTTATTGTTTATGAAGTGGTGTCCTGGAACGATGTTCCAATTAATATTACAGATATCAATAATCAATTTCCCATGGGAAATATCCTTCTACCAGATGAAGGTGGAAGTAAAAGCCTGAACTATTCCATGTGGACTATGTGGACTGCGGCAGTGTGACTATGACGTCTATGAAGACTGTTATTAAACACTTAGAAATGACAAATAACACTAATTTAGTGCTATTTCGAAAACCAAAACATACTTTAACATTCGATCGCAAGCCTCATATGTAAGATCAAGGAACGACAACTCAGCGTGAAGATTGGAATAACGCATAATGCATGATGTCACGAGTAGCGAAAAACATTACGTAGCCTTGGCCTCGATTACTCAGGCGTGTCTTGTTCTGTGAAAACTGTGCATAATGCATGTGCGTTAAGTGTCGTCCCAGATTAGCCTGTGCAGTCCACACAGGCTAATCAGGGACGACACTTTCCGCTTTTATGGTATTTTTCGTTTAAAGGAAGTACCTTCTTATCGAAAATCTTCTTTAAGCGGAAGGTGTCGTCCCTAATTAGCCTGTGCGTACTGCACAAGCTAATCTGGGACGACACTTTACGCACAGGCATTATGCATAGTTTTCTCAGAACGCGACACAGTCAATGACTTTCCATCACTGAATTCGCCTCATTATTATTTTATTATTCTCACGACATCTTGTCAGAAAATATATTGATTGTTAGATTCACACTGCACATCGCCTACAATGGTGTTTGTTCTATGGAACAAACGGTTGGTGATGGGAATTCATGTCAATTTACCGCCAGAGTTGTATTAATGGGTTGTATCAAAAAGCTGTGTTCATATCTGCGATTGAAACATTTTCATCTTCGATTTTTGCCTTCCCAACAAAGTAACACAGTAGTTGCTAAGGTGAGACGACAATGGTTTGTTAACTTATTTTAATAAAATGATCCATAATACCGGTACATACTATTTTATTGAATGTGGGTCGTGTTACAATAAATAGTTTTCGACATGTGCTATAGTTACTCCAAATTGGTAATTTTTTTAAGCTTTTTATTTTTTAAACATATGAAAATGTATTTAAGATACAAACTAATGGATACATATGTTATGTTCCAATTATGGAAATACTATTTTATAAATAAGTCATTTCATTAGCCGATACTGAAAACGAAATACATGTTTTTCAATATTAATATGTGCAAATAAATCCAAGCTATGTTATCTGGTATTTTTCACCCGACTTCTGCCTGAGATGATAACTCCGATTTTGGGATAGTATAATAAGATGCTACTTTCTGAAATCGTGTCAACAAGACGGAGTTAAGTGGATATTTATTTTATTTATTCGTGCCTCAGAAAGTGGTTATTCTGTTGCCATGGCAATATTAAACAACTAAGTAATCATATTGAAATAAAATCGTTTTTTCCTTGGTTTTTCATCTAAAGTCAATGTAATAAAGTTAAAGTTTATTTACACGTGAGTGTTTTCTATGAAAACTCGCCCAAATGGTGAGATTCGGCGTGCCTTTCAGAGATCGTATAAATGCTATAACATCTGAATAAAGCATGTAAGTGTATTTGTTTATGGTTTTGATGTAGTTTCTATGTTGCCCTCTGTGTTTGTTCCCTCTTATAGCAGGACGGGGCTTGGCGTAACATCTGACCGGTTTAAACCCCACAGACTTTACATGGACACTGACACGAGCTTCAATATTATATATGTTTATGTTTATATTTCTGTCGTATATGTTGTCCTGTCATGCATAGGCAATGTATCACTTGCCTTAATAAAAAAGCATATGAAAACGATGTTTTGTCTTGATTCTTCGTGAGTTTCATTATGACTATACCTTACCAATAGTCTAGTACTCGGCCATATATAATTAAAGGAAGTAATAACGTATTATTAACGGAGCGCATTTTGTTCTTGTGCAAACTAGTGACCGACAATGTTGGTCATCGTTGCATGTGCGTATAGTGTCGTCCCAGATTAGCCTGTGCAGTTCGCACAGGCTAATCAGGGACGTCACTTTCCGCATAAATTGGATTTTTACTAAGAAGATACTTTCTTGAAACGAAAAATATCATTAAAGCGGAAAGTGTCGTCCCTAATTAGCCTGTGCTGACTGCATAGACTAATCTGGGACGACACTTTACGCACATCAATTAAACCCTATTTTGCAAGGCTCATTTATTGTTTGAAATGAATTAGTAATGTGTACTTAGAATATCAATCACAATCGTTTTTAAGTTAATTATTAGTTTCCAGATGAACACAAGTCGACCACATCTTTTCATAAAGAATTCATAAGACATCGGCTTTAGCGGTAAAGTGCAACATCATGGGCGTTCTTTACTCAAATCATACAATCATCCGTGAATATGTGAAACAATATAGCAACTAGTGCCGAGTGATACTCCCTTGACAGAATCAACACAGTCCCTCGGGTATAAGAAAAATAATTACTAGCATCATTTATCGAATCCGTTAACTGAAAGTAATCATATCACTAATAATCGAATGCAATTGTTTCGAAAATATTCATTACATAGTTAATATTTTAGCCATATCATTCGAAATAGAAACAGTTTCAAGCAATATTCATTCCACCTTAAATCACAATGTTTTTCGGTCCTTATTATTAGGGGGTGAAGTCCTCACAGGCTAATCAGGGACCACACTTTCCGATAAAGAACTTATTTTTGTATTAGCAGAGACTTTCTGAAAAGGAAAACTATCATTAAAATGGAAAGTGTCGTCCCTGATTAGCCTATGCGGACTGCACAGGCTAATCTGGGACGACACTTTACGTACATGCATTAAACCCCCGTTTTCATAGAGCACGACTCATATATATGTAGCATGCCACTATAAATATGAGATATATTAAGTTTGAATCTAGGAAGTGTGACATGTATTCGTCAATAACTAATAAGGCAACATACAACTGTCAGACTAAACACACATGCCTGCCTCACATCCAGAGAGATTGATGATGCACTTATGCAGCCATCGAATGCCATGCAATCTAGTTTTATAAACGAAAATAGAGGGAGCATTTGTTGGTATGTGTCTTTAATTATTGAGTATCTATGATAACTATAGCAGACGAACCTGCATTGTAAATGTCAACTAAAATGAGAAGCACTCTAGGTTTCAAAAACATACTCGTAAAACAATTGAGCGATTTTTTTTTATCCGGCTGAGCACAATTTAAATTAAATAGTATTCTATTTGATTGCACACAAATTCATAATCAGCATTCAATGCGAAATATGACTTCATCAGATAAATGTGGGCAGAAAGTCTTATACTATTACGTGACCAATATTTTGCCACTTATAACTTATAAAAAGTCTATGAAGGCTGTAAGCAAACTCAAAAAATGTCAAAAATAGCGAAAATAACGCTCGTTAAAAAAACTTATTTTCATCAGCAAGCCTTACGTTTATATGTGTCGTGTTCTGAGAAGACTGGGCATAATGCATTTGCGTAAAGTGTCGTCGCAGATTAGCCTGTGCCGTTCGCACAGGCTAATCAGGGACGACACTTTCCGCTTTTATGGTATTTTTCGTTTGAATGTAGTCTTTTCTTAGCAAAAATCCAATTTAGGCGGAAAGAGTCGTCCCTAATTAGCCTGTGCGTACTGCACAGGCTAATCTGGGACGACACTTTACGCACATGCATTATGCCCAGTTTTCACAAAACAAGGAACATTATTATGATTGTATATGCATTGTCATGCTGTGTTGGCAGCACAGAGGCAGATGAGATGTCGAAGATACAAACCAATTGGAACTATATCTGTGTTTACTAGAGATTGTCATTGCAGTAGTCGACATATGCACTTATATTGACGAAGGGGATATGTTTGTTACATAGTACGACGATCGTGCATCTAGGGAGGTTAAATAAAATTGAACCGAGCTCTGGGAAAAAAGGGGTTTAATGTATATGCGAAACGTGTTGTCCCAAATTAGCCTGTGAAGTCCTTACAAACTTATAAGGGACGCACTTTCCACACAGACTTGATTTTCGGTATGGGTTTGAAGAGCATTATTTCAGGCTATGTGAACACGTCTAATAGTTTCGTGTTCGTACAATGTATATGCATGTTAAACAGGTCCAATACTGTTGTGTTCTTTGTACATGGTATACACATGTTAAACACTCTAAAATCGCTGCATGAACACCGCTGAAGTAAGACTTAAATCGCTGCATGAACACCGCTGAAGTAAGACTTAAATCGCTGCATGAATACCGCTGAAGTAAGGCTTAAATCGCTGCATGTAATCGTACAAGACAATTTCGGTAAACACATTATATCATGACAGTCCCATCTTAATTTGTGGATAATTTCAATTTAATTATGTGTGAAATGTGATTTCATTTTATATATGATCATCATCGACTTGGTAAATTAAACGATCAAAAATGTTAATGACTTTCGCAAATGTATTATGTTCCAAAATCAAAATGTTTATTAATCAATTTACATGTATTTGTTAAACCTACAAATAGTGTAGACACTTGATATTATATTGACTTTTTTACTTATAAGTGCCTAAGTCACGATATAAATCAAATTTGACTTAAAATTTCAACATTTTTTACATAATTACCCCCCCCCCCCAAACCACCATCACCAGTTTGTGGTTACTTTATTACAAAATAAAATGTATATCAGAACGGTACGTAAGTTGCGGTATGGGAGCGGCTCCTCTGAAGTTGCTCTGACTGTTATATTTGCTTCGTTATTTACTATAGTAGCACTTTCCTTCAGTCGGTTCTAGCATATAAGTTTGAGGTTGATAATAAAAAGAAGGAAATCGACTTTAATATTACTTAGTTTTTTTTATAAAGCTATATGACAAATAATTGTCGTAAATGTAATTTTTAATGTATGTATTTTACTTTTTATTTTTTAATTTCTTATTTGAATCGGTGAAAAACAATCCTGAGCTTACTTTTTGCATGCCAGCCGTTTTCGTACAAAGATGTTAAGAAAAAAAATGCAAATTATATATCATGTAAAATATATGAGCGAATCAAATAATGTTCTTTTACATTGCTTCAATAACATGCCTATACCGTCATGGTATACCATAACATGCCTATACCTTATAGTTATGTTTAATAATATGTTAAAAGTCAAATAGTGGTGTGTTCCTTTATATGTTATATGCATGTTAAATACTCTCAAATCGCTGCATGAAAAGCGCTGAAGAAATGCTTAAAGTGATGCATGTAATTGTTGAAGACTATTACGGAAAATCCATTAAATCATAACGTTCACTTTTTATCCGATTATATTATCGATTTACTAATGGATCCAATGTAATTTCATTTCATACCAGTACGTAATCGACTAAGATTGTTGAAAGGTAAAAAATGTTCAAGGCTTAGGAATTTATGCTTAGTTTCAAGATTTTTTATGTGTTTAAATCAATATGCGTGTATTTGCAGAAAACCTCAGACATTTTAAAAGGAATTTACTGATATGTTTTAAATACCATATACTTCAAATAACCTTACAATTAAATAATGTCATAATATAGCTTAATTTGCATTAAAACTCACACTTTCAAAAAGTTACAATTATTTCAATCCAAGGGAAAATTACATAATCATGTATTAAACCGAAATTAACTTGGCGGGGAAAAAAGTTTTTTTTTAAATTGCCTGTTAGGTCACTTCATTTTTTCGATAATATAGACACACATGAGTTATTTACCAGAATATTTACTTAACGACTTCAGAACGAACATCAATCTTATTTGATGAAAAGTGCCTCTTATGGCGTGTTCAACATTGTGAGCACATTAACACCAAAATAAACAAGAGAGCAAATCAATTCTCACCTATTTGTACCGTAGTCGGTCCCGAGAAATAACAAATGGGAACAAGATCAGAATGCAAACATTCCAAGCATTATGCAATTTGATGTAAACCTTCAATTTGATTAAACAAAAATGTCACCATTTTGCACAAATTAAAGTGATATTATGGGAATCTTACAGTTTATAGGTGTCTATCGCAACCGTTGTTTATTTTTGGTGTTTTCACTTCATATACACTTATATTTGTTAATGCAGCATCAACATACTAAGATAATATCTTGGAAAAAAATATAATTCATTTGAATATCAACCGTAATTTCGTTTTGACAACTGATGATTCAATTAACGATGTGAATCTAAATGTAGTTTAAGTGCAGATTCGTTCATACGACACAAAGACACTACCGGTACTTTGTTTCCCGGATCATTTCGGCTTAGAAGACTCACCAGTCACGTAAAATATCGAATATAATATATATATTTTTTAAACAACTGGTAGCAAGATGATGTGCAGATAATTGGTCAGAAACCACATTTGAACTAACTCTTTTGACCTGTAAATTCTTTTCAGCTCAATTTAACAGCAAAAAATGCCCATAATATCACTTTAACATATCAGACAGAACAGAACGTATGTTTTATTATGACTTGCACAATGTACTTCGTCAGTATAACAAAAACAAAACAAAGCATGATTAAGAACATTCATGTCACGTTAATCATATATATATACATTCAGTAACTACTGTATATCTGTATATACGGTATACCTGGGGACCGTTTCAATAAGCTCTCGTAAGTATGTTACGACTCGTAAACCAGTTGCGATTATCGCAACTTGCCATTTTGCGTTTCAATAAACTTTCGCAACTTACGATATCGTAGAATTCTCTCGTAAGTCTACGAGACGTAAGAAGCAGTCGTAGTTACGTCGAAAACAAAATGGACACCGCGTATGTTGTGCATTTAGACGCCGAATAAGAAGCTTTTGAATAATTCAATACGAGAATCGTAAATCCAATCGCAACTACCCGAGTAACGATATCGTTATATTTACGATACGATATCTTATTGAAACGGTCCCCTGGTCTTTGTTATGAAACTTATTACATCGAATTATGATATACATACATATTGTGTTATTCAAAATGTTAAAGTATGTGTCATTGTTTTACGAGGATGAACTTTCATTTAACAATGAGTTTCGTTTATTTTATAAGTATTTAATAAAAAGAGAAATTTTAACTTTTTTGGTTTTGTTATATATAAATGCCCAACATTTCAAAAAAATTTAAACATCGATGGGTGTTGTTTATAATACTTTGGTACATATTTTTTGCCTATCTCCTCTTAAAATGGACATGTAAGCATAACATGATATTCATCTTCAATATCATGTGAATTACAAAATAAACAATAACGCTGATTCCTATCAATTCGATTTCTACCATATCTACCGGTTTGTATTCTTAGTGGGTGAACCGATAGTCTTAGCCTACAGAAAAACATTCTTAGGCTGCTAGGTAGTAAATCGAGATATGATTCGTAATGCAAATTGTTTTTGAAGAGTACATAAGTAACAAGAACATGGTTTGTCTGCATGCTCTGGGACCATTCCTGGATAAAATTGTCAATGATACGATGTTTAAAACTACAAATAAATTATTTAAAATCGACATTTTTAGCGTCTTCAAAAATATAAGAGAAACCATGATTGCATACCAATAACTTTACATTATATACCCATTTGTTAAGCCATCGCTACAATCTGCTTTGACCTGCTCATTAACCTTTTTAATAATAATATTATCTGTATGTGTAATTTTACTCCAGTATTTAATAATTTGTATATACCTTATAATGAACAGAGGGTATCGACCTAACTCCCCATAAACGCCCGCATTACATTAGTTATTTTTAAATACGTTTGCAAAATTTCAGGTGTATTCTCTATAGTTCTTTTGATTGCGTGAATCCCCATACCTCTGCTGAAAAGATAAGTATACAACCAACATACGAATCAAAGAGTTGACACAGTATCTTTGGCTTTAGTTCGTACTTTTTACAATGTTGCAATAGTACGTTTAATGCCTTAATTGCTTAACCTGCTAAATATTATTGATTCAGCTTAAAATTCCATGTGTTATTGAAAACAGTGCCAAGATAGTTAAAATTGTCTACAACAGTTTATTCTTTGCCATCACAATTCCATTTTTCATTTGACAACAGTCTGCCCCTCTTTCTGAAAACCATAATTTTAGTTTTGTCTGTGTTGACCGACAGTCCCCATGTTTTACAATATGATTGCAAAAGATTAATATTGGTTTGCAATTCAACTGGCGATTTCGCAAAAATTGCCATATCGTCTGCAAAAAGTAACTTCGCATATTCATTATGCCCCGTTTTCCTAGAGCGAGGCTGAATTGTATACGTGGGGCATTTTTAAAAAATCAAATAGCGTAGATTTCTTTTTGATTGTATAGGCATGTTGAACAAATCAAATAGTGAAGAGATCTTTAGCATTGTGTAAGCATGTTGAACTAATCAAATAGCGTAGAGATCTTCAGCATTGTATAGGCATGTTGAATTAACTAAATAGTGTAGAGATCTTTAGCATTGTATAGGCATGTTGAATTAACTAAATAGTGAAGAGATCTTTAGCATTGTATAGGCATGTTGAACTAATCAAATAGCGTAGAGATCTTCAGCATTGTATAGGCATGTTGAATCAACTAAATAGTGTAGAGATCTTTAGCATTGTATAGGCATGTTGAATTAACTAAATAGTGTAGAGATTTTTAGCATTGTAGAGGCATGTTGAATTAATCAAAAAGTGTAGAGATCTTTAGACTTGTATAGGCATGTTGAACACATAAAATAGTGAAGACTTCTTTTACATTGCACATGTATAGGCATTTTAAACAAATCAAATAGTGTGGCGTTCTTTAACGTTATATAAGCGTATTAAATAACTCAAATAGAATTGTGATTTTGCACGGTATTTGCTTGTTGAACACTCTCAAATCGCTGCATATACATTGAAGTAAGGATTCAATCGCTACATGTAATCGTTGAAGACAATTACGGTAAATCAATTAAATCATGGCGTTGCTTTTTAATTCCAATTGTGCATATCATGAATTAATTATAGTTTCAAATGCGCTTAAACTCGCATATTAACAAAGTAACCATTATTTCAGTACAAGCGCAAATTACAAAACAGACCGAAACAGGCTAGACGGCAAAAATACATTTTTAATTGCCTTTTAGATCACCGCATTATTGCGATCAATTGAACACAAATAATCGTTTAAAAGGTATTTTTAATTTACACATTTAAACTTTTGCTTGGACATTTTAATCCTATGGCCCCCCACCAGTTTGTGGTCCTTTTATTGCGAAGTGTAAATCGACGCGGTAAGTAAGTGGAGAAATGGGAGCGGCAGCTCTTTCTGTTGCAATCACAAAATGCAATATTCATCAACTATTTCTCCCTGTGGGATAGCATTTCTGTAATGAAAAGTCGGTCGTTAGTTCTGAGCTTTCTTGTTCCAGAGCGTAATCCTCAATAAAGTCGTCAAAATGTATACAAACAATGAAGGCACTGTTAATACGAATATATATGAGCCTCGCTCTGAGACAAGTGGGCTTAATGCAAACGGGATTTTCGCTAAGAAGACATCGTTCAAACGAAAAATAAAATAAAAGCCGAAAGTGTCGTCTCTGATTAGCCTGGTGTCGTCTCTGATTAGCCTGTTACCAGAACAAGGCTCATGCATTTGAGTCGCGTTCTGATAAAACTGGGCATAATGCTTGTGTGTAAAGTATCGTCCCAGATTAGCCTGTCCGCACAGGCTAATCAGGGACGACACTTTCTGCTGTTATAACATTTGTCGTTAAAATGAAGTCTCTTCTTAGCAAAAATCCAATTTAGGCGGAAAGTGTCGTCCCTGATTAGTCTGTGACGAAACGTTACCTGCATGCATTATGCCCAGTTTTCTCAGAACACGACTCATTTAATGTGCTAGGCTAAGAATCGTCATGCATCTATTGCTGTCGTTTTCTTCTGTCGTTGTTTCGTTACTACGGAATGGTACATTTGTATTTTTGTAACAATTAAAACAATAACAATTATTTAGATATGGTTGTATCTTTAAATCTTAAAATGTCCTTAATAAAATTAAGACATAATCCTGAGATGCACGACGATGATCTGGACTTTTTAATTATGGTCTATGATGTAAAGTTCTGTAATCGGGTCAACAACGAAGGATTTTTTTTATATATTTGTGGTTATTTCATTTCATCGCGACTAAAAAGGTTGTGATTCTGTAGCTCTGATGCATTGTAACCATTGATTCATAGGATTGCAATTAAATTAAACTATTATTTTCGATTCTTGGTTATTAATTATGATTGTGACTCGATTAGATTAATGTTTAATCACACGTTTGTGTTTCATGATTAATTCTCAAAATTGCATGCCATCAATCGGCTTCAACTCCAATTAGTTGCATTGACAGTTACAAGGCGATGACCGCAGCTTTAACTATTGTTTTATATTGACCAGCCTCATTTTTGTATGATTAGGGTTTGTGTTGCATTTATTTTCTTGCATTTGTCTATTGATTTATTTAAAAGACTTGAGGAGGTGACAAGAATATTTTTCAAGATAATGTCTATGGAAATATTTCCTGCATAAGACAAAAGGACAATATTATTAGACTTACTGCAAACTGAAAAGTTAAACTTAAAATAATGCAGACAATATTGTATTTGTCATATTTACTTATCGCCTAAATAATAAGATTTAACTGTCGATTATGTGCTATAAAAGTATGCATTTCTGTGTCGATTGGTCGGAATATACACATAGAGATAGAGAAATTCTTAATGTCCCCAAACTACAATAATTGCTCCCTATACGAGCAGGTAGATAATTGTGTTGACTTATGGAACCCAAACAATTTAGGCATATATACACCTGTGATAATACAGGTATGTTCTTGTGGTCTTTTTGCAGTTTAATGTGACATTGAATGGCCTCCAGCTGTCTTTACATAAATGCGATGCAATGTCGTAAGTTGATCTTTTGTCCGTACTTGGTGTATGAATCGCCATATGAATTTTTTACCAACCGTGCGGCTTTTTCGTAGCATATGTCGCTATGTTCATTGTATTTAATGTGTAATGAATGTTAAAAGTATATTATAAATGACTATATCTGTAATTGATTGCGTTCTTATCAACAGAAGTAAATGGCACGCTTGAATATTCATCACACCCACGACTTGTGTTTTACTGTCAATTTATTCCAGAAATAAGAGGGTAAACATAACAAATAGAAGTCCTTTTATGTAACAATATAACGGGATATTCAGCATTTCTATAAGTAATGTATGGCATTACCACGTTCGTATGTATCTGCTTATAAAAGAGCACAAATATTGTTATTGTTATGTTTCTTCGTGGTATAATCATCGCTATCGTTCGCATCATTCTGGAAAAATCCCTGGAGTGACGTTCGCCCCAGTTTGTCATCATTATTGCCTATGTGACGAAGTTCGACAACGTTGAATGCCAGTCCCTCTGGAGACCTCTGAGACGCCACAGAGTGCCAGGAAAAATCACCATCATCAGGAAGTCGTATGAAGGGAGTCGCGTTCTGAGAAAACTGGGCATAATGCATATGCGTAAAGTGTCATCCCAGATTAGCATGTGCAGTCCGCACAGGCTAATCAGGGACGACACTTTCCGCCTAAACTTGATTTTCGGTAAGGAGGGACTTCCTTGAAACTAAAAAAAAACATAAAAGCGGAAAGTGTCGTCCCTGATTAGCCTGTGCGGACTGCACAGCCTAATCTGGGATGGCACTTTACGCACATGCATTATGTCCAGTTTTTCAGAACGCGACTCAAGGGATGACCTACAGAATCATACAGAATGTCCGACTTCTGCGAAGTGAGGAACAGAGTGATGGCTGGCTGCGTTCTTTCACCTTTCATGTTCCTGATGACCATAGACTGGGTCATGAAGCCATCGACGGACCAGAAGAAAAACGGATTTCAGTGGAATCTCTTGTTACAGTAGGTTGGCATTGACTTTGCCGACGATCTAGTTCTTGTTTCCCACAACCAACAACATATATATATATATAAAGGCCAATATGGTCCCGGGCATGTTTATGTTTATAATCAGGGACGACACTTTTCGCTTTAATGGTAATTTACGTTTACTAAAAGTCTCTTCTTAGCAAAAATCCAGTATGGGCGGAAAGTGTCGTCCTTGATTAGCCTGTGCTAATTTGGGATGGCACTTTACGCACATGCATTAAACCCCCTTTTCACATAGTACGGCCCATATCAACGAATAAACTAAACCTTTTGGTAATACATTGTTTAAATTCCCTTTGAATCAATAAAACCCTAAATATGCTGGTCCGAACTGCTTTTTATTGGCATTGATTCGAAATATTTTATCTTATATAGATACTGGAGATATTTTTGTAGTAAAGATACAAACAAATACAGATAACATTAATTTAATATCTGAACAACCGATTCTAGTTTCAATAAACATTTCCCTGGAGCACACGAGGCGATTCGTTATCGATATGTAGCGAGGCGTTATTTGTGTAAGAAATATTCTAAATATAGAAATAAATATACAAGACATCCCTAATTTTGGAAATAAATTGATCCAATTTAGAAGGATGGGAGAGTCCACTAGGCATACATGGGTGAACAGTGAAACGACTTCAGCAATGCAAAACGATCTGGTAGACGAAGAAGTGACCCAATGAGTGGACCCAATAACTGGTCATCCACCTACCGCAAAAAGGCAATCCAAAGTGCTAGAATTACTCCAATATCGACCTCACCAGTCATCCCAGCAAAGTCATGCTACAGAGCAGAGTGGATTAAGAACTGAGCGTAGAACAGTGCAAAAATATTAAACTGCAGAGCAATCATTTGAAAACGCATGCAATTCCAACGTGAGCTGTTTCAAAACTTTATCGACTTTAAAAAAAAAATCAAATGCGTGTGGCATGATGGCAACATTGACGAAGGGATGGTGCGAGTCATCCAATGAATCAACGGAAACGCCTGCAGCGCAGTACCTCTCAATGGAAAGCATTGGGCGTCCGTCAGGGATATCTCCTATCTACCGTCCTGTTGAACTGTTTTCTTTAGAAGATAATGCAGGAGACTCCCCATGACAATCACAACTTTATCTCCATCGGTGGAAAACCCATCCCCAACTTGAGATTCGCTGATGACATTGACCTCATGGTTGGCACCAGCAGTGAACTTTAAGATCTCACCAACGGACTATGGGTGTCAGCACAGATAAGTCCAAGATCATGGTGAACATACGACCAACACTAGAGTCAACATCACAATGAACGGCGAGAAGCTAGAAGTGTTTACCAGCTTCAAATACTTGGGCGAAATCCTGTCGAAGGATGGTACCAGTACCGCTGAGGTCCGAATACAAATTGCCATGGCGACCGCAGTGATGGCGAGACTTAGCAGGATGTGGGAAAGCATTTCGATGAGCTTCCCTACCTTGTACAAGCTCTACGTCAATCTGGACGCTTCAAGCGAGATACTGCATTTGAACACATATGCCTTCGAAGACTGCTTCGCATCTTCTATACGGAGCACAAGACGAACAAATACCTCCTGAACATGACTGCAACATTTGTTGGTCCAAGAGAGACCCTACTGGCGACCGTCAAACAACGACGAAAATCGACGTTAAGGCCGTCCAGGGAAAGCTGGATAGACAATATGAAAGAGAATACATCCCTTCCAATGGATGAATTACTGTATGCAGCATACAACAGACCATACTAAAGGAGGATTTCTGCATCGTCGTCTCTCATTTACCTCCAACGGCCAGATTGGTCAATGGAACTATGATGACGTTATCTATAATGAGCACATCGACATGCTTTTTTAAAGAAATGTTATAGACCACAAAAAACGATTGTATAAATTATTTTTTTTTTATACAAAAAATGTGTGTGTATTGTGCCGGCAGAACAGATTGCACGAGGTCCTTTATTTCAGGTGCGTCATTCGAAAATGGGTCTTTAGTAATATCCGTACAGCCGGTAGCCCAGGTGCGCAGGCTATTTCGGAGCTACGCTGGTCGCATATGTCACAAGACCCATTTTCGCATGACGCAGCTCATTTATATCGAGTGGTCTTTCGCATCACTCAATACAAGAATAGGAAATCGAGTTAAAAACGCATCCAAATGTGGTGTTTCATTTTGCATCGGGAAACAATTGAACAAAAGAACTGTGCTCTAATTTGGGCAGTATGAGTTAATTTCATACATTAAAATAAATCGTGAGTTAAACGTTAAAATGTAATATTTTTTATGCTTTAAAGCACGTTTGTAATAATACATTATGCATAATTCTGCATCGAAAATGAGATGAATAATTAACTAAAACGGCCTACATCAATTTCTTTTCTTACATGCATTGATAACTGTTTAATTAAGGGTAACACAATATTAATGTCTCCACCATGAAATAATGTATTCCACTATGTTTGCTGGTGTCTTTATAGCAGAGAGAATTTATCATTTGAGAAGGGCTCGCAATAAAAGGGTTCAGTGCAAGTGTGTTAAGTGTCGTCCAAGACTAGACTGTGCAATACGAACAGGCCAAATTCGAGACAATGCTTAACGCTCTGATGCTAATTTTCTTTATAAGAAACTCTCTTCTACACGAAAATCCAGTATGACAGCTTCTCCCCTGATTAGCCTGTGCGGACTGTACATCTGGGAGGACACTTTACGCGCATGCATTAAGCCCCGTTTTCTCAGAGCGCGGCTTATATATATAATAAATAATTATATAGTGTACCTTTAGTACACGTGCTATTTTCCTATATTACGGCTTTAGGTCCGTACCATGCGATAGGAACAATGAAGAATAAGACTAGTCCGGCATTTTTATAAGATTGTTTCATTTAGTAAAATATATCAGTTCTTCTACGGTGTGCGATATATCTTAATTCGTATTAAATGTTTCATTGTTTAATTATATGTATTTGTTTTTGTTGTTTTGATTTGCGATGAACGAGAGAGATAAGTTGGTGTATGTGAATTTGATATGTATTCCAAATATGTAAATAAACGCACTTTTGATTGCTTCCTTCATGATGAGAGTTGTAAACAGCCAAATGGGCCAACAGTTATAGCAAAAATTGTGAACAATAATATAAATCATTCGCCAAAACAAATTCTTTATATTATCAGCATGTGTACACGGTGTCTTAATATTAGATGACGTATTCAATAAATATCTATGATAATATAGTTTTAAAATTAAAAAAATGTTATATTTCTCTTATTCCACATAAGCTATTCATGTAAAAGTAAGTAACAGATTAAACTACAAATACTCACCCTGTACCAGTAATCCAAGGATTATCGCCGCCCTCATTCGAGCACCCATAACGTGTTAACGTACAACGTAACGTATAACGTATAACGTAATTGATAACGTATCCAGACTCCACAATTTACTGCATGCGAATGACGCCTCCCCTTAGCGGTCTACCCATCTAATATACGAATGTCGTTGACTTTTACGATGACAAGTTCCTACCAGCTGAGACCGTGTACCAATCGTGATACATCGGATTTCTCCGGAATATAATATCAGCCTAACCCTCCGTAAGATTGATTGAAGCAAAATATCGTCTGCTGATTTAGCTGCGATTTTTTGTACGTTAGTGTTGCCATGTCGTAGCGGAAGTCAATAATTCGTGCCAAGGCACAGGTTGATTTTAATTAATTTTGTTGACAATTGTGTGAAACTCTGCAGCGATCTGAACTTGCGTTGAGTTTAATTAAATTGTATCGGCTAAAACACGGTATTGGTGCTGAGAATAGTATCACTGACTTAAACATTTAAGTGTTTGATAGAACAATTCAATGAAGCTCATTATATATCCTAGGGTGTCCCCTAGTCAGATCAAGTTAAATTTAGCTGAACCATTATTTCAGTTATGTGGTATAAAACAGTTACAGACACTACACTTGGTGTATAACATGCACTGGTGAGTTTGTGTATTGGTAAACATTACCAAAAAATCTTGTAATCTCTGCCGCACATTTAAAACATAAATTCAAGCCTAAATGAAACAAGAGCACCGCATAACGGTTTTTTTTAGAGCCTATGTTTTAAAGGTTTTTATTAGAGGTCACAGTGACCTTAACCTTTGACCTAGTGACCCAAAAATGGGTGTGGCGTGAAGAACTCATCAAGGTGCATCTACATATGAAGTTTCAAAGTTGTAGGTGGAAGCACTTTAACTTTAGAGCCTATGTTAAAGTTTTATATTAGAGGTCACAGTGACCTTGACCTTTGACCTAGTGACCCAAAAATGGGTGTGGCGTGTAGAACTCATCAAGGTGCATCTACATATGAAGTTTCAAAGTTGTAGGTGGAATCACTTTGATTTTAAAGCCATTGTTAAGGTTTTAGCACAACGCCTACGGCGGACGGCGGACAGCGGACGGCGGACGACAAGCTGGTTATGACAATACCTCGGGTTTTCTACGAAAACAGCCGAGCTAAACATGAATGCACAATCGAACGAAATAATTGTTTGATTATAGTGTTTTGAATAAAATACAAACGTGTGTATAATCTATAAAATTAAATCAAATAGCTGTTCTTTTTTTAAAAAAAAAGCGAGTTACTACAAAAGATAAATGGTCTAACATAGGAATATTGTCATCCGAAAATCGATTAGCAATACCGTTACTGATATCTTTTTTTATCTTTAAATTAACAAAGATTATGCGTCCTCATTCGTGCATAAACACACACCAAGGACTTACGTCATTAGAACTTGAATTAGTTGTTTATTAACTGATAAATAGCTGAAAATTTAAACGTACCCCACAAAGTATTTCACTAATACATAATATTTGCTAATTGTTTTAAAATTGATAAATACTAAACCACGCAAGCAGAAACCACATTCCTGCGCATAGAACAGGAACATATTATTCTTAAAGTTGTCAGTTCACGTTATACGTAAGTATCTCGTCATTTTGGGTTACATATTTTTTAATAAATAACCATTTAATATCGTTAAGATACGGGACTTTTAAACGAGCACTGCTCTTAGAACTCTCTGTTTTTAACCATAAACAACAACTTATATTAATTAGTGTAGTATTAATATATTGTATGATTACAGATCGACATGAAGATATTATAAAGTATAATCGTAAATCGTAACTTTTTAAGCGATTTGTAATAACCTCTTGTAATCGATTTTTTTCACATATCAAACTCTGGGCTTAGAACAAGAAAAGACAATCACGTGTAGTATTAATGCATGAATTACCATTTATTAAAGATCGGCGTATACACGAATCGACTTCCTTTTGTTATTTGTGTGTTTTCTATCGGATATTTATTTGATTAAGTTTTTTTTTAAGTGTGTAATCATACATGTATTAGGGTATGAAAATCAAGTAATGCTTTTCGAAAGAAAGTGTGTGTTTTTGTGCCAGTCAGGATTCAAACGTCAAGACGGTTGCAGTCAACATGAAGGTAAACGGTAGTCATTTAATGATATTCACACATGATTGATTTCAAATTAAATATCCTTACGAAGCAGACACTGGACACCACTCAATGCGTCTTTTAAGTTAATAGATGTAAATATACACGTATTAGGAATTAACATTCAAGTCATAACCAGTATTGTGTCAACCCAAATTATTAGAGGCGTACATCTGATAATTTGGGAAGAGCATGCCTTAACGTGTACATACTACTACTTCTAATAAAACAACTAAAATCAATCAAAGCGCTGTAGGCGCTGAAGGCCTGGGGCTATGTTTAGTGTGACGTAAAATGCATTTAGGATGTTTTGTCCGAATTTCTCCCTTTGTCCGAATTTATACGGATTGACCCTAGCGGTTGAGTGCAGAAGCTCAGAGACTGCAAGAAAAGACAATAGTTGTGTATATTCTACTGTGTACATAGACGGTGGAGGACAACACGATACTGGTTGTGGAAACGATAACCTTTTGTTCAACTCTACAGATCTGGTAGAGGTTCGTCTACATAGGCGGTTAAGATATACAGCAACAACATGGTCGCAAAAAATGTTATTGTTGGCGTCAAATAAATACCTTTCAATAGCCTGAAATAGTTTTCTATTACATAACTAACAGATCAGGAAAACACTCATACTTCCTTCGTAATGTGTATACAAAAGAAAATCCACTTAAGCTCAAGTCTCACTTTTGCCGGTAGAACCCCGGTCCATCCCGGTTTGCTGACGCCGGTCGACCGGCGAGGACCGGGATGATTCGTAGACATTTATTAACGCAGTCACACTATTTCCCAGTGCCGCCCGTTGAAGCCGGTAAACAGCCTGTCAGAGTCCCGGACTGGCTACGGTTTATCCCGGTCAAGCCCCGGTTGTCACCGGTAGTGCCCGGTGAAAGCCGGCAGCGTTCCGGCATAGCCCCGGTTGTCGCCGGTAGTGCCCCGGTGTCAAAAATAAAGTAAATAAATATATTTTTTTAAACTATGTTTCAAAGAAAAACATATTCTTTTTGGGATGGGTAGGGCAGGGGGGGGGGGTTGAGCGGGGGTATAATGTGGGGTGTGGTCATCTATAAGACAATCGTTTAAAAATAAAAAGAGGGAAAAAAATATTTATTTTTTTTTTTTTTCTTTGGTGGAAGGGGTGGGGGGGGGGGGCGGGGGTGCAGGGATTCTGGGTTGGGGCGTGGGGTATTGTTTTGTTTGGGTGGAGTCTATTGTGGTATTCAGGTAAGTGTTGTATTGTCAAATTATGAATAAAATCTTATCATACATATAGAAGATATGGCAATTTAACTAAAATGTATTATTGTGACCTTGAGAGTCAAGGTCATTCAAAGGCCAAGGTCAAATTTAACTTGCCAGGTACAGTACCCTCATAGTATTAAGAAAATATTTGAAGTTTGAAAGCAATAGCTTTGATACTTTAGAAGTAAAGTGGGCCTAAACACAAAATTTAAGAAAATATTCAGTTACTAAGACAAAAAAGGGCCATAATTCCCTCAAAAATGCTTGATATATGTGTCTGCTCTTGTTTATAGATTGGGGTCATGTTGGTAAAGAAGTATGCAAAATATGAAAGCAATATGTCAAGGGATATTGAAAATTTTTGAGGTGGTACGCAAACTTTAACATAGATTTATCAATAATGTGCATATTCTAAATGGAAAAAGGGCCATAATTCTTACAAAATGCTTGATACAGTTGTCTGCTCTTGTTTATAGATCGGGGTTATGTTGGTATAGAAGTTTGCAAAATATGAAAGCAATATGTCAAGGGACATTGAAAATATTTGAGGTGGTACGCAAACTCTTACATAGATAATATGCATATTCTTAGTGAAAAAAGGGCCATAATTCTTACAAAATGCTTGATAAAGTTGTCTGCTCTTGTTTAAAGGTTGGGGTCATATTGGTCAAGAAGTATGCAAAATATTTAAGCAATTTGTCAAGGGACATAGGACATATTTGGGGTGGTACGCAAATTTTTACATTAATAATATGCATATTCTAAGTAAAAAAGGGCCATAATTCTTACAAAATGCTTGATACAGTTGTCTGCTCTTGTTTAAAGGTTTGGGTCATGTTGGTAAAGAAGTATGCACAATATTAAAGCAATATGTCAAGGGGCATAGGAAATATTTGGGGTGGTACGCACACTTTAAAATTAATAATATGCATATTCTAAGCGAACAAAGGGCCATAATTCTTACAAAATGCTTGATACAGTTGTCTGCTCTTGTTTATAGGTTGGGGTCGTGTTGATAAAGAAGTATGCAAAATATTTAAGCAACATGGCAAGGCACATAGGAAATATTTAAATATAGGAAATATTTAGGGTGAGTAGGATAGCTCAACTATATATATTTCATATATAATAGTCGAGCTAAAATTGGGGGTCAGTATTGAAAACGAAAAGTTTCCGCTTTACAATCATGGTTACCCCCCTTTTCCAGAAACGCCATACTGAATTTGAGATTTTTATATGTGCGCATAAAATGAGCTAAATGTTAAAAAAATATTATAAATAAATAAAAAAAGAGGAAAGTCTATAATACACTCATAAACATATAAACATACATACATCTTATATATCACGTGTGAGATGGAACCTACTCAGTGCAGCAAGATTTGCTAACCTAGTTTGAAATTGCACGTGAAATGCGTTCTTCAAAAGACGCTTGGCATTGGTGACCCTGGGCTGACCGTCAGAGTTATTCATTATGAAAATGTTCTTGAGACCATCGCGTTCAAAGATCATTTTCAGATGCATAAGGTGGAGTCCAGAGCCAGCTATAATATTTATGTTGTTGCAGCATTGAACACATGAATGTAAACAAGAACACTCAGTGACTGCAAGTTCCTCGCTTTTTTCTGGGTTGAATTTGAGTCCATAATCTGTCTGGTTTCATTTTCCTCCTGCACAGGTAATCAGCATACAATGTGTCACTGAAAAGGTAACACCATTGTTCCTTTGAAGTTGAAATTTGACTAGTACATGTAGTTTATATTCAGACAGGTTCACAAGAACTGCAATAAGTTTCAGTCGAAGAAAATTATGCATACTTGCAAATTGTGTATGAATAATTTTAACCATTTTAATTTATTAAAATAAAAATATTTGGTCTTTTCTTATTTATTTGGCTTCAATAAGCATTCTCAAAGTTGTTTCTATGAATTGACAACATGTTCTTCATATTATTTAACAAAATAATAATATACAGATGTCAAATACACAAGCACTTGTATAGGAGTAAGAACTGACATTAGTGTTTCATGAGAAGTGTGACATAATCAATTATGATATACGTCATCATTTATTCAGACATTCACGACATAGCATGTCATTACTAGTATTAAAATTATACACACTTTTAAACTGGATTAATAAGTAAGTGTAAACACCACATATATACATTCTTCGTCCAAATTTTAATACCAAATACATGTATCATCCTTACTGGATATGAAACTGACTATTAACGTTACATTTTATTTATTACTTAAAAATAAAACATTTTACATTTACAATCACATAAATCAGTGAAATACCTACTTCGTTTCCATTTTATAAGCTTGTCTGCTATAAAGGAGATAGTTGAAACATGATGAATGGTCCTTCCCGCATGTATTTCCATTTTCTTTAAGTTCAATTGATCATTGGAACATACAGTGTTGACAAAAAGTAATTAACCGTTCCTGGACCACCAATGTTGTTGATCATTGCTAAAAAGATGATAAATATGCAGCATTTTAATTTGGATAACCATAATACATAATTTAGGTCATCACACAAGTAGCAGCCATTGGCATATCCTTTTCAGAATAGTAATTTTAGTCTTTGGGACATAACATACTTTTTTGTTGTTTGTTTGAGGAAAACATCATTTCTTGGCCATACAATTCAAATATGCTGTCATTGATTTCCATGCATTTACAACACAACTTTTTCCTTACACGGCATATTTTTTTTTCAAAATGGAAGCAAATATGAGTTTTAATATAAGGTAAAAATCACTGACAGGGTGCACTTTTCCTACAAAATCTACTTTACTTCAATTATGAATAATGAAACTGTAATACTTAAAAAAATTTGCATAATCCATGTACCTTCCTGTTACCGAGCTTTGTGTAGATAGCAAAACAAGGCATCCCTTTCTTGAAAAATTGAAGACTCTTTTTTACGTGATGGGTTTTGCCGTACGATAACCCGTTCACATGGCTACAGTCATCACACAAGCATAAATCCACTTTATCCCATTTTACTGCTCACCAACAATATTAAATTTTGTAAGTGACACGGGTTGTAAACGTTATTCTTGACTGGTCAAACTTTTCAAGCGTTTGACATTCGTATGTCCAGGAATCGTTTTCTTCATAAATATCAACACTTCCATGCATTAGTTGACGTTTATCATTAACTCCAGTCACATTAATATGAACAATAATAACACTTCTATTAATTTTTCTATTTCAATATAGCAAATTGCTTTTTCTTTAAACGACCCAATCTGTCAGGTACAATGTCGGCCATATTTGTTGTCATTGTATCTAGCTTGCGGGTCCTACATTTAGTATTTCAAAGCGAATTTAATAGAATATTCGTAGTTTTCCGCTCATTTCCGGATAACGTTCGGAGTGACGGATATGTACGAAAGAAGGCGATATTACACGAAGTTCATTAGAGTGATAATACCTTAAAAATGTATCAGACAACATTCTTCTAACTGTCACCGTGTCTCGTATATTTTCGGCCTAGACCGTCAAGTGAGGAACTTATTCTCGCATGAATATGCAAACAATAATAAAAACTATGTCGTACCCAATGCTTAGCAATGTTGCTTCAATAATATTTTTTACACGTTTAATGACACTGTCATGTTTTATAGTGATTTTCTGTATTTACAATGCGGGTTATTGAGATCTGCGAAGCACTTCTTTGCAGGGACCTATTTGTTTGTATAGGTCCCTCTTCTTTGATTGCGCATGAATGACTGCCAAGTGGTAAATCGGGCTTTTGGGAATTCATTCATTCGTGGATGTTTTGGCAGCCAGTTAATTCTGACTGTCTCAGAAATTTGTATCATTACTATGGCCTTAGGGCTTCGCCCCAGGCCAAAAATAATTATCCAATTCGATACGATTTAAGATTCAGAATTAACTTTGTATACAATTTTATTTTTAAAATAATGTTTAATAATACAACACAATACATATACATAATAAAAAATATCGGTGTAAAATACCAATTTAATATTTATTAGTTCACAATTTATAATTTTAACTTAGCGGTAAGTGTACGGTATATAAAACTGTAACACAAAGGTAATACCCTTAATACATAAACTGGTAGTTGTATTTAGTATAGAACACAATGATATCTTTGGACAGTAATGGCCTCGTTAACTTAAGCGTTTATTAAAATACAGTCGACTCTCGTTATCTCGAAGTCGGCGGGAACAATAAAAATATCGAGATAACGAGAGTTCGAGATATCCGTATAGGTGTTTTCAAAGAAAAAAAATAGACGAAAAGTTACATTGTTTTTAACATCTAAATACCTGCTAAGTGGTATTGCTAAAGCCGTCATCGTGTGGCATAACTACCCTATCTATTACATGATATATACGCGTTTTTACGAGGCACCATTAAATTTGCTATTTAATTTAAATGCTTAAAATGACGTTTTAAGTGTTACAGAATTGCATGAACACATGCGGGTATCATTTTTCTAAACTGTAGAGTAAACATCCTGTAATGTTGCTATTTAAAGTTATGATGCAAATGACGTCCAATCAAGACGAGGGTTTTCCATCTGAACATGCGTAAATCACGTACCGGAATACTGAACTGTACATGTACATTTTGTAATTTGAAATGCAAAGTTCAATCGATTATTAGTACAGGATAAAATAAAAATGAAAAGCCATTCTGAGTCTTATATGTATTATTTTTATTAGCATTCCGACAAATTGCCATGCAATAACAGAGCAGCACATAGACATTGGCGTTCATTCAAATCCAAATTTGCAACGGTTTATATACGCAAAAATATAACTCAATGCATTTTGGAATGTTGTTTGTAAAAACAATTAGTCTTTTGGCTTTTCTGCAGGCTGTGTATTTATTGCAGTGACAGGTCTTACTCAAGTGGTAATGGCTAACGACATTACACACGTGTTGTCATTGATGCAATTAACGAATCATTTATCTACCGCACAGTATCGGGAGCAGTCGGGCGAAGCGGGACGGTGAAGTATCCAAGAAAACATTTCTCACCTTTGCCGACACTGGGACAGGTTTTCGCACTTCGAGATAAACCACAATAATTACATGTAAAATCGGGACTCGGGACAGATTTTTATATCGAGATATCGAATTATTCGACATAACGAAAATCGAGATATGCGATGTTTATTAATATAGATTAAGAAGGAAAAAAGGTGGGACATTGAGCTTACTTCGACATAACGAGAATATCGAGATATCCGATGTCGAGATAACGAGAGTCGACTGTATACCGTTTTCGTAATGATAATTGTAATGCCATTTATATTGCTTCGTATAATATGCATTTCTGAATCGCCTTCACAACAAAGTAACACTTCTTTAAAATGTTAGGAGCTGACCAAAGGCTTAATTTAAATGAAACGAATCTTCACCCTCATGTGTACTTGCTAATGTGTATAACACCTCGTTAAACAAAGTTTGAAGGAAACTATACCTCTGTCACCATGTTGGACCATGCGTTAACAACGCAAGTGAAAAACACCCAGAACCTATCGTCAAACCTCTGAATCCGTATCAAAGAGACATGCTAGGTTATATATAACCTCCACTGTTAAGTTTTTTTAGTCACATAACAAATAAGAGATACATTTTTCACCACTTGGTTACTTCGAAATTGTAGTAATAATGTCCCTAAAACCGCAGTCTTTGATAAACTTGCCACAAAAGTCGAATTATATGCAGTACGGCCGCATTTCTTTGAGTTAGCATTTTTGCAAACGATGTGTACGTCTCCCATGCCATTTTCAAATTCTGTTCCAGTTCGAAGCAGTGCCCTAGCATGTTCAACGAGGTATCAAAGTGTGATATATAGAAGATATCGCCCTCCGATGATATAAATGGTATGGGTTTAATGAGTGTTATAAATTTGCCTAATTTCATCAAAGCTTCCGTCCGTTTAGGTTCTCGGTTGAGTAGTTTGTATGTAAGATACTGTAGATAGTAGAGATATGGTTCGATTTGCACACAGATGCACTCATCATAACTACAAAATGGTAATAGATAATCAGGTAAAGTTAGGATGCCAAAACGTCCTCGGTACATTTCGCATCGCAGGAATTCAGGTACACACATCGCCTCTGCTCGTCTAAATTGCAAAAATACCGACCACCTTTGTTTGAAAGTCAGTTCATATGATTGCTTTGCTATCTTTACTGCTAATAACTCTGACTGGGAAACTAATAGCTGGTAAATAAGATTACATTTCTTATCTTCTTCTATCTTTTTTTCTATCAAGTCAAAATAAGTACATGCTTCATCAAATTCTCCATTGCAGAAAAGGAAGGAAACGTATCGCATGTATGTGCCAATAATATCAGCCTTTAGAGTTTGTGCATACATGTGTCTAGCTTTATTGATGCTATCCCGATCTAATTCATGTCCTTCTGCCTTCTGTTCTAAGCACGCGGACGCAAACAAACTAGCCATACGTGACATGACGCCATGCACTACATAGGCATATTTTTGGTATTTTCCGAACGGTAGGCATGAATACATTTCTAAGCTTGTAAATTCGTTTTCGAACGACACTTTTCTTGCATTGGCGGGGGGTAGTTCTAAAAATTCAGGTTCAAAAACTGCATCCATCGCTCCCTCAATATAAAAAAATACATAATTTAATAGTCCTGAATCATTCGCACAATAGGTACTGCGTTCATTTGTTCTCGTACTGAGCTCATAAAAAGTATTTCCAAGGTTGTCTATTTGTATATGTTCGATCGTTGTCCTCAGTGAATTAATAACATATGTAAGTGTTTGCACCAACTTCTGAAACTCGTGTTTTTCAATTTTCCCGTCAAAAAGGTTAACATTCTCTATAGTAAAGTGAGGACAATTGTGGCGCATTAAGAAGCGCCTCAAAGTTGCAAGAATGTACTTGACACAATTGATAAGATTGTCCTCCCTCCACAAATCAGGCCGGGTGTTCTCGACCGCAAAGAAGAAGGCTGTTTTAAAATGAAATGTACTCAGCCTGTCTCGATATTCTTGCCCGAACAGCTCTTTTCTTATCATCTTTGTTAGAACATATGCTTTCAGATGTATTGTATCTAAACTGAACATAAATAGCCGTTCAGTTAAATTTGTGGAAATTCGCCACTGATACTCACTATAATCGTACGTACAAATGTTTGTACTTTTGGGGGATCCCTGTGGGATTATAAACACGCCTGCCTCTTTAAGAATCTTCTCCGAAGGCCAGTGACCGGGGCGAGGCCTTTTAAAAACGAACTTGCATTGTTCGGGAAGACTTTTACAGTACCATGCGCTAACATGGTCTACATTCCCAATCCTTTCTGCAGGTCCATGTCGTGTTGCTTGTCGGAAATCTAACATAACTGTATGTGGAATCCTGCCGTCATGGTTTTTATCCAATCCCATCGACAAAAACCAGGGAGATCAATAGTATTAAGAACCAAATGTTGAAAACGCCTTGCTAATGTGGGTGGTTCAATTCTTGTTAAAACACAGACCTGCGGAGCACAACCGCTTGTGCTTACCTTTATCACGACTTGATGATCATGCGGCTGAATGGGTGGATTTTCTGAATCAAAAAACAAATAGAACATATCAAAATGATGTAGGATGTCTATGTCAGACATCATTCCAAAGGTTAATGTGCCCTCGATTTGACTTCCAAATATAGAAGTTCGTTTGTTACGCCCTAAACCTTTGTGAGTCAGTGTCAATTCACGTTCAGAAGAGCGCATTATTTTCCTTCTTAACTGTATAACGTGTTCATTGACGGCTAAGTCATCAAGAGCACGCGAAAGTATCTCTGAGATTTCTTTATTATCTGTCAAATTAGTCTCCACATAGTGTGCTGCTTTCCACGGTTTCTTATCTATTGTTGTTTTTTTCTGTTTGCTTCGCCTATTGTGATCCATCCTCAAATAGACAAAAGGAACGGTATTTCGTGATTTCTTATTTATGGATGGTGTCTTGACATTCCTGGAACACATGGGGTTTTTTAAATATTGAATAAGGCATTCAAATTACTATAGTTTAAAACAACAGCAACGGCATATTATTCACAATTCATGTTAATGAAGAGACCAGTACTTTGGTTTCAGTCCTAAAGTACAACATAATAACACAATATTAAAAAAGTATAATTTCAAAGAGATTCTTAGGTCTCTTAAGATAAGTGGAAAACATACAAATAAACTATAAGTTACAATACTTTAAGAGTCATTATTCACATGATTTGACCTTGCATTCCAAGTCTAGTTCTTAAACACAAAAATAAAAGATAATCAACATGATAATGGAAAGATGTAAACACAATCTAAATTACTTGGAACGTTGCTATATACCATAAACAAGGTCAAACATTTTACATGCTGTTTGGTACTCTTCACAAAGACCCAGCTCGTACTCTCAACCGCGCTGTCCATTCCTGATTAATGATGTAACAATGGTTTGAAATAAAAATTAAAAGGTGATAATTTTGATAGCATTCGGATATCCCAGCTTTAACAATTGGCCTAAGTCTGCATAGAACAGCGACAGAAAAGACACGAACTAAACCTGAATTTACAACAAAAGACACACAACTTATAATCCTATAAATCCATTCACATACCTTAAATATTTATATCGCTTATTAAGGATACGTTAATAAACGATTCAAATTTGGCAAGATGTCAAGCGCTCCAAATTTACAAGAATACACCTTTCTATTGTCACTATTCTCTTATTATTACTCTATTTTCAAATATCGCAACTTTTCTTGAAACTGAGTGTTCTTAAACAAAGTATTTAAACATCTTATCCGCTTATCTCAAACGCGTAGTCCACTTTTATGTCACATTGTTTCCTATTAAGAATGTACCCAATAACCAAATTGTTGAAACCTCATGAATAAGATCGATAATTTGAAATATAACTACCGGTCCTATTCATGTCACATTATTATGACGCTGTGCTTGACAGATCTATGGTAACTTGTATACTAAATGTTAAAGGGATTCGATCGATGGTCTTAATTACGTAGCGGTCATAATTGAAAGTGGCGGATTATTTTTTGCATGGCGAATGGTAAAACACATTGAAACGCGAGAGTTTAATTTGCTTTGGATTTAGAGGTACAGTATTTTGCATTCAAATGTATATAAAATTATAAATTAAGGCCAAGTATCAACCTGTAAATATTAGCTACAACGCCCTATTTACGTTGTTTAGTTTTTTAACCTGACATGATAAATGAACTGTAGAAGAACATCCTTATTTTAAAAATTACAATAATTTGTATGGGTAAAATATACTCGTATTTACCTATAATTGCTTAAAGGTGCCTTTTCACAGATTTTGGCATATTTTGAAGTTTGTCATTAAATGCTTTATATTGATAAATGTAAACATTGGATCTTTAAAGCTCCAGTGGAAAAAAATCAAGAATAAAATTTAAAAAAGGAAAAAACGGAGCCGGTACCAGGGCTCAAATCAGTGACCCCCGGAGTCCTGGAGTTAGTCTGAAGTAAAAACGCATTAGCCCTTTCGGCTATTCCGCCGAGTAAACACAAGTTAAGTATTGTATACCTTATATAAGCAATCTTCGTAGTTTCGTAAATTTAAACGACAACACCAGAACTCTCTAAATTATTCAATCGTTTCGCGTTGGAACGCTTTATAATTTTTAGGTTTTCAAATCGTCAAAAGATACATATAATGGCTATATTAGACTATGGTGAATGTTCATTAATACTGTTTTCTCACAAATATCATAACTCAAACGAAAATTTGCGAATCTGCAACAACTTTTTTCAATTTTGTCAATTTACCAAACCGTGAAAAGATCCCTTTGATAGTTATGTTACAATACTTTAATAGTCATTATTCACATGATTTGACATTGCATCCTAGTCTAGTTCTTAAACATAAAAATAAAAGATATTCAATATAATGATGGAAACATGTAAACACAATCTATTTTTTTGTAAATATGCTTTATACCATAAACAGGGTAAAACATTTTATAAGGTATTTGGTACTCTCTACAAAGACCCAGCTCGTACTCTCAACCGCGCTGTCCGTTTCGGATTACTGATGTAACAATGTTTTGTAATTGTAGAAAATGAAATGGGGATAATTTTGATAGCACTCGGAGAACCTAGCTTTTACAAAACGATAGAGGATTAAACAATTTGCCTAAGTCTGCATAGAACAGCCACAGAAAAGACACGAACTACGCCTGAATTTCCAACAAAAGGCACACAACTTATAATCCATTCACATACCTGAAATATTTATATCGCTAATTAAGGATACGTTTATAAACCAGTGATAATTTTTCATGTGCGTTTTGCGTTATTTGCGCATTAAAATTACCAAAAGCGCAAGTGACAAAAATATCTTCGTCTAATAAAGCGCATTGATTCTCAAGAAAGACAAATTCGGAAAGATACTTGTTAATACTTAACATTAACCCGAATTGTTCCGCATTTGATCGGAACGCCAGAATGATTTTTATTGTAACGCCCGCTGTATGTGTACTACATCATTCTACGCCATTTGTATCTGCGTTTCATATTGGTTCTCTGCTTTGTGCATGGACTATAAGGTTGAATACGACGATGAAGAACCATCCAAACGTTCGCATCCGCTTTCGCTTTCTGAACTGTCAAAATGCCACAAAAAAACCTGTCAAGATCAATTAACTTTGAAGGCTGCACTTTGAATTGCCGAAAGTAATGAACATGTAGCATCATCCGAGAGCGTAAGCGAGGCATTTACATCTATTTCGAAGAAGTTTTTGTCTAAATGGCAAATAACTTATAGTTGGTTTCAATACGAAAGTGAAGATGACTTTATGTACTGTGGGGTATGCACTGACGCTTGCATTATAAACGGCATGTACCAACGCTGCCAAAATCAGAATTTTAAGCATACAACATAAAAACCAAAAAAGCTCATTGTTTTTGGAAAAAGCTCATTGTTTCAGCACATGTGCACTTTTAAAACTCATTGGTTAAAAATGAAAAAAATATCACTGTAAACGATTTAAAATTTGGCTAGATATAAAGCGCTCCAAAACAAGAATACACCTTTCTATGTCTTAATTGTCATTATTCACTTAGGGAGACTCTATTGTCAAATATCTCAACTTTTCTTGAAAGTGAGTGTTCCTAAGCAAACTATATAAACTTCTTTTAAAGTCCGCATATCTCAAACGCGTAGTTTTATTTTAAATTGTTTCCTATTAAGAATGTACTCTATAACGAAACTGTTTAAACCTTATGAATAAGATCGATATTTTGAAACTCAGATTCTTCTCTATTTCTCTCAACATCTTTAATAAGTATGAACTCCCTTCTCGAAACTGTTTTAGCTTCAGTATCTGTATTTTCCATTTTCAGTTTCCCTGTACAAATGATATGCACCTTCTGCACAACCTATCACCTTTCATTAGCTGATTATAGCTCTGAAGCAAGCATTCTTGACTGTCGCATCGAGACCATCGCAAACACTCTTTCCATGTGATGTTTCGAAAAAATGTCCTGTTACAGATGGCTTTTTCCTCAGGCTTACGTCAGCAAAGGCTTTCTTCCTCTTATACTGGGCAGCACAGCCATCTGTCCACTCACGGATCTCCCTAACTTTCACACCTTTTGTTCTTCAGAATTGCTATAGCTTTGTTCTCAAAAGTGATAGCTAAGTCTGCATCATGTTTGGTTTCTTCACTGATGCCAATAATGGCATGCTTTATCCTTAATTCTTTTTCTCTCTATTTATCTGTATAGTAACACATGATTGGGTGTATTGAAACTTAGTTCCTGTCGAAGAATCCAGATTTTTTTTTCACTTTGAAAAACACACCCATAGTTCTCAATTAAACCCATGACCATAGCAATAGAACCCTCACCAATTATATCAAGACAAATTCCTATATGTTGCTCTTGCCAGTTGGCCCTGAAAACGTGCTCTTGATACTCTTGCATGTAAGTTTCTAAGCATGTAATTAATGTTTGTATGTCTGTTTCTTTAGGCACACTGGAGATGCAACGCTTTACTCTACAATCTTTTGCTATTTCTATACTTTCCCATTGATACCATGATATCTGCCTGTCACTATACTTTTCAACAAATGGTGAAAGATAACTCTGCAAACAGTTCACACCGCATTGTTTGCATTATCTTCTAAAAAAATTAATAGCTGGATTGGTGTCATCTTTACAAAAAGTAGCATCACTTAAGCTTTTCTAATCTACTGAAATTTCATCCAATCTCCATGGTCTTTCACTGCTGTTTTTACATTTGCTAGTTCCTCACTTTTTAGGGCCACGTTACAGCACTTAAGGCATATGCATGATCTTCTGCCTTTTTTTACATTCACTGGTTTCAATCAAGAAAATTAAGGTAGTCCTTTTTTGTGACTAGGGTTTCTTAACTTGTACTCGTTGTTGGCTTCTTCTTATGTCATAGTCATCACATGTTTTTGTAGTATTTCTTTTTGGCCACTTTTTCTTACTTTCACAGTTTCACGTTTATTAGGCACTTCCCTACTGATTTCTTGAGTTAGAAAAAAATCTTTCACAGATTTTTTTAAAGGAGAGTTAAGTTCATCTCTTCTTCTTTTTCTTTGGTTCGTCTTCCACCATGTAGAACTAGCTTTTTTCCCTTTCACTGATACTTTAAAGTCTCTGCCTTTTATATTTATTCAGTAATGCGTCACAAATGATGTTGTATGCATGTTTCGTTGCACCCTCTTTCCTTGTTTTCACTTCTGAAATGCTCTCTGGCACAGATTGTATAACAGTATCTGTCAATTCAAGTTTTTCTGCAATCTGGTGTCATTGTCATTTTATTCCTATTTAGAAACTTTGATGTTGATGGTGATTCAATTAATTTACCTATGATGACTGCTTTTCTATTTGGGATATTTGGTAATACTTCTTTTACCTTTTTTATAGTCTGTACAGAGTTGTTTTAGGTAACACGTTATTCATTGGTGAATCTCTGGCTGACCCAGTATTTCCAATTTCACAATCAATCTGAATACACTCTTTCTGTATACTTTCATTCAGTTTGATACGCCATGATTGTGTTCTTTTCACAGCTTCTTTCTTCTTTCTACTTAATTCAGCAGTTTCGGACTTCTTAATTCAGCACTCTTATTAACCGATAATGCCAGGGATGCTTTTTCTTTCTATTTCGGGCGATACCTTTTCATTTCTTCACGTTTTTTACTTCTTAATTCTTGTTGAAAATTTGAATCGGAAAGTAATTGTTGTTTTTAAATAGTATTGCATCTTTTCTTCTTTCTCTATCAACCCTTTTTAGCTCCTCGTGTTTCGCCTTATTTTCCCTCTTTTTTTTCACTAAGCTTGTACCTTTAGCCTCGTCTTCTCCATTCTAGCTTTAATCTTATGTTTATCTTCGTCTGGCTTATCTTTGCTTCCTAAAAACAAACAATTGCATTCTCATTTTTGTTCCTCTATGTATACGGATGAAATTTAGACTTTACAAAACATAGTTGTTATGAGTACGCAATATGCTTTAATACATAAGCAAACTGGAATAACTTGTAGATTCTTAAAGAAAATTATCTGATTGACAAAAGAAATAGCACACGACCTGATGATTATTCAATGTTATAGCATTAACAATGATTGCACACTTTCCTTAAAACTATTAAACAACAGTTGGGTCAAATCACATGTCTAGTAGTGTTTGTAACCATTTGACAATATCAGCAATGTATCCAATACTAAGTCTGAGCTCATTGAATTCTCATAATATTTCTGTTTGAATTTACTAGTCTAATGATATGGAATGCAAAAATACTCAGTTTCAATTGCATATTATAATAAATCAAATCACTTAAAATGTTGCCTGTTATCAGAATCTAGATGAAAGAAACTATAAATATACCAAAATATTACAAATTGCCGACTGGCAGTATGTCGAATTTTAGCCTTACACATCAATACTGTAATATGAATAAAAAACAGGGTCATTGACAGTATAAAATGGGGATATTGGTTACAGACACTTCAATTGAAGAGTGTGGTTTACCAATTCAATACAAACTTACCAGAGTTGTTCCCAGAGGTTTGCTTTTGTCGTCTTCCCTTGTCTTAGGGATGTACCATGGTAAAGAACAGAAAAGAAATAGGACAGCTTCTTCTAGGATAAGAAATTCGGGTAACATTGTCTTGTAGTCAATTACTCAAACAGACAGTGATGTAAGAATGATGCAATATTCAATCAAGAGAGTTATTGCATCACTTTTTTTGCTCTTGGCTGCAGAGGTTAATAGATAATGATGCACGTTATATCACATATGATGGAACTTTCTATTGAGAAAAACAATGTTTTAATGACAAGTAGAATAATTCTTTAATGTTTCATTTTTATACCTGTTTGTGTAGTGTCTATAACTTTTTTGATTGAGTTGCTGTTTTTTAATGGTACAATACAGCACCACCCATTTTGGCCAACTTTGACTTTGGATACACATGAGCCTTTGCAGGATTTATACTTTTCGATAATGAAACAAAAAAAGTATTGCCGTATAAACTTGTAAATATTACCAACACTACAAGTTTTAGAACTGGAAAGTTTGACAAAGAACAAGCTCTCATTCGAATATCTTGGCTAGCAATGTGATTTAAATGGTTTTACTACTTATTCTAATATAAAGTCGAGTTCTAGATGTCAATAAAAGATCAAATGAATGTTATTTTGTAAAAAAAATGTTGGCATATAACAACAGATTACTGTTTGAATTTCAGAGTTGAAACAAAACCTTCTACTGACGGTATTTTGCTTATAAATTCATATCCATAATATTTTGCCAATTTCTTTAATTCAAGAAGCAATATTTGCCAAATTGGTACTCGGTCGACAGATATGACAGTTCAAAAGATGCTTTATATGAACTTCACTGGCTACCAGTAAAGGCAAGGATAACATTCAAATTACTGGCCTTCATGTATAATTGTTCTGTTGGTCACGCGCCAAAATACCTTACAGAACTTTTAAAAGAAACAGTACCAGCACGTAACCTACGATCTACCGTCTTGTATAACGGATGTTATGATGTGAAACGCACAAAGAGAAAAACATTCTTGAACAGGAGTTTCGGAGTTGTTGGTCCGAAACTGTGGAATGACCTTCCATTAAGCATCCGCACTTCCGCCTCAATAGACATTTTCAAAAGGAATTTGAAAACATTTCTCTTCAGAGACTTTTACAACCTATTTTAATTTGAATACCTGTGATTTAAAAAAAAAATCGAGACTCAGTTGTACGGGCTTATTTGTCACTAGGACTCGGAGGACCAAGAAAATAAAGAATTGCGCGGGCTTCTTTGCTCGAAAAGGATATTTATTGTACAAGTGACTGGTAACCAAGAATCATTAGGGTTTCTTTGCTCAATGATTGAGTTACATCAACCAGCTGCTTTTTAGTCACGCTTAGGCCCTCTAGTTATGTCTTATAGTCACACTGTAATTTTAACCTTCAAGTTGTGTCTTGTAGTCACACTTGGTCAGTCTATTAGTGACTTGTAGTCACGATAGTTCAAATAAGGTTAAAACCCAAAAGAAGTGTCCTTAAGGGTGACAGGTAACTAAAAGCTGTGGGATCCGACAGCCAGAGTACAGAAATATCCTTTTGCGTATCCTTTTAGTTAATGAAAAACAGTGTCTTTATGTTTTCAAATATTTGCTCATTATATCATTTTAATTATTGTCTTAACCCTAGTTATATCAATTTATTACATAATATTTTACTTTTACTGTGTTTTACTAGTGTAGCCGGTATTGTTTTATTGCTTAAGTTTCTTACAGCATTATTATTTATATCACACATATTTAGAAAATCAATCCTTTAATTAATGCTGCATAATATTATCAATACCTCTTATTTTTATCAATTTTATGTACATATATATGTTTTGTACAACGTCATTGAATATAATTATATAAATAGGCGTTTCATCAAATTAGCAAGTTTCAAGTATTTGCAGGATAGAATTCCGCATAAAACCAAGTCAGTAAATGCATAATTCCAGTATGATATTTAGAGGATTTTCTTTTTTATATTCTAGCTTTGTTCGAGTGAGACTTAATTTTTTTTATTTCATGCATATAACATGAAAATTCCTTTATCAGCGCCAATTACGTGTTTTAGCCGTATATTTGTTGACATTTATGTTAAATACCGCAGCGATCTGAACTTGTAGGTGTTGATGTTGGTGCAGGGTGCGACACCGACACGTCGGTTATTGGTTGGCATTACTGTTCCATAATTATATTTGAACAGTTTACGCGGTGTCATTAATCTGCATCTAACTATGCGGTTGTTGCATGGATTGTACAAACAATGACGAAAGGATAGCACCATGAATCTAATTCCGAAACGAAGGTTTGTTGATTTCTGCCACAATTTCTGCCATCGTTCTGGCATGCTTGTTGGTTATAAGGTCATCGGTGACTTTTTAATTGGCGTGTGTTTTGTTATTTGGTAGATAAATTTGTCGTTATTTTGAGTGGACGTGTAGGCGGGTCGCAAAGACAAAAACTCGTCAGAACGACAAATATACCCGCTAAATCTTATGTCGTCCTTTAATTAGTTGAATACAATATCACAACCACGCATAAACCTCATGTAGACTCAGGTTCTATGGTGGTTGTGACGAACGTTCTGCAGCTTGACTTCGTTTCTGAATAGTCCGCCGCCTATCCATGCCAGTAGACCCGACTGTTGACATCAGTCGGCACACGGATTTGTGCACAGAACCCTCTAGCGCCTACTTCTATTATGGGGAAAAACTAAGCACGCCAGCCTATTTGGTTGCAAGCTTTTAGCAGCTCCGTAAAGATGGACTTTTTCCTCTTGTAGGCCTCCTCGCATCTGATTTCCCAAGGTACAGTTAACTCAATTATGACGAGTCGTTTCCCTGCCTCTGACCACAGCACGGTGTCGGGTCTGAGGTTTGTCTGCGCGATACTTAGGACGACCAGCTTGTTGTCAAGGTCAACCTTCATGCTACATCCGGTTGCGCCGTTGACCTCTTTGCATAACTATTCCTATGCTATATATACAGCGTACTATAAGAACAACGCTGATACGAAAATAAAGTTGAAGACGTTAATGTAAAACATATAACGTTTTTTTATTAACACAAATACCGTTATAACCCAATTAAACTTGAACAACGCAAGAGCTACTCATCGTGTGACATTGTTTTCTATGTGTGAAAATAATCTCGTTTATTGCGACAAGATAATGATTTCCTTTTATTTTCCTACTTACGACGGTAAAAAGATTGCAAGACAGTTGTAACTGCTCCTTCAGAAAAGTTTATTCCCTCCGAGATCAATTCAGCTAAATTCGACTTTTTAAAGGGACATCGTGTGTTCTTTTTGTTTCTGAACCCACTGTGGTATTCGGGATAGCTTTAAACTATTTCAATAACAAGGAAAAATACGTATCCCATCATCAGACGTGCATTGCCGAAATGAACCACTGTTGAATATATTTTCCTTTATTTCGGCAATGCTGAACTATAGCTGTAACACGCGGCGGACTTTTATATCAGCCATGTATGAAGGATGGTCATATTTCTCAGAATCAACTATAAAGTAATCATTTTAAGTAAAATCGAATCAGATTCAACAAAACAAACAATTTGATACCAATTTGATTTTGAGATTAATGTTGTTATATGTTCAAACACAAATTGCAACACAAAAAAGCAAAAAAAAAGCAACATTTTTTACAATTACCGTATTAAGTGCGCGTACTCATGGCGTCATTATCAACACGTCAAACGACAAAATTCATATTCTTTCCCGCTAAAGCTGCAGTTTTGTGTGTGTTTTTTTTCTGTAAAATCGGGGACATAGAGGTATGATAAACAGAAACACAGCTTAATGCCTGATCTTTTTAATATATATTAGGCTCGCCACGAATAAAATAATAAAACAATGTTTTTGCTTAAAATAACTTTGATATTTTCCGTGTAGTTCTATTTTCCTATTATATTTTTAAAAAATTGACGACTTAGAAAATTGATGGGATAAATCGAATACAAGGTCGGCGCCAAATAAAGCGAAGTTTATTTTGCTCGGCCAAGGCTCTTAGTTCAGATTTTCTAAGCCTCGCAAAATAAACTTTTTCTATGCTAAACGTGTGTAGTAAAATAATTCAAGAGGCCAAAAGTCTCCCACGACGCGCTAGCGCCGTTTCTTGTTCGCGTCATTAGTTCATTTCAATACTGTCCAAAAATATAATGATTTATCACATGCCATACCCTGTTTCCCATGTAATATAACCGTTACGAATATTATTATCTTACACATGTGTAATATACTTTTTATGCGTTTTCATTAACTTATTTTCGTTCGATTGACCAATCGCATTTTGCTATTTTGCTAAAAGAACGTTGCAACGTCAAATGGCATCACTAAATGTAAACAACATTCGGGATTTATTATTATGTTTGCGTAAATATTTATTTAATTTTCTCATTTAAAAGCATGTGATAAAAAAGATCTGTCACTCGTTGTCATTTCATACCATGTTTTATTAAACTAGTCCAGGAAATTCGTTAGAAATCTCGTCAAAGGCTTGCTTACTAACAAAATTCCTGAACTCGTTTAATAAAATATGGTATGATATGACAACTCGTGCCATATCCAATATATATGCAAAATATTCCGGTTTATGTTATTAACAAGTCGTAAAACGATGTAAAACAAAATGAACATCGAAAATTGAGTACGGTCCGGCGTGTGTATGGCGTAAAATAGGTGATTTCCGGAAATGAACTTTAGTTTGCATGACTTAAATATAACATAACAAGAGTACATGGCAAAGTAGCTCAGCATTCTATTTGGTCAGTCGGGTCAGTGTCAAGGTCGCTCTAGTAACTTAAGTTGATTTGGAAGTATTGTGCTGAAATTTTTTGTTTAAATAATTATCAGGCAGATATGATTCGGTGTTTCATTTGGCGCCAGTTGGATAAAGGTAAACTACTAAAGAGTAGAAAAACAAGACATTAAACACAATACCTCAGACTGCGCTTTGAAGCCACCAAACAGCTATTTCAGAGAAAATTTCAATGTCCAACACTTTATCTGTAAGTCTTGTAGGTAGACTCACATACCAAAAACAGCTGACTATCTGAAAGTGTTTCGTAAGACCTTAGGCAAACGGTTATTAAAGAGAATATTTCAATTTCAATTGCACACAGTTTCGTCAAATATCAATGGACCGGAACGAAACTCACACTACATTTGTAAAGCATGTTGGTAGAGTCAATTGCAAAAAAAAACAGTCCAATATTTCAAAGCGTTGCGTAAAAATTCCGGAAAACGGTTATTATTGCCAAAATGGTTAAGTCTAAGGCCCATAACTTCGCCGAAATTCAATGAACCGAAACAAACTCACACCTTATTTGTAAAGCATTTAGGTAGATGCACATAGCCAAAATCAGCTCAATATGTGAAAGCGTTGCGTAAACAAGACCTCCGGAAAACGGATATGCCACCAGACCGGGAGGGGGAGTGATACATACCGGTCGCCGCTCAATAACTTTTCTGTGGTTGCAGGTTTTGAGATAAATGTTGTAAGTACGAATAGTTTTATTTTAATTACATTAATACATAAAACTTCAAAACATGGTTTCGTTGTGTTCCCATTTTCCTTGTTTCATATCAGACTCGCGATTGTGTTGAATTTTATTAAAATCGTATATACCAATGAATAACATGTTTCTATCAATCTATCAAAACCGTTACGCACACTTATTGTATTCAATCATTTGTGGTTTTTGTAAATAAACTTTGTGCACTCTACTTCCGTCAATTTGGTAATCATTTCTTGCTTCACTAACAGTTTTATGCTAACAGCCTTTGGTATATTTGAATGAGGTGAATGAACGCCACCAGGGTGCATATCTATACGTCATCCGCCATTGTTAGAAGAGACATGACGCGGCAGTTTATTCAATTTGTATGATCAATGGGCCTCACTTGCTTTCTAACACGAAATACTCGGGAAACGGTAGTGCTCGATCAATATTTTATATTTGCCTAACGTTTCGAATGACATTGAATCTTAGCTATCGAATTGATAATCAATGACGTCCTTCCGGCACTCCAACTCGGAGTGTGTAATTAGTTGTATTCTAATTAAATATTAAGGGGTGTCATTGTTTCAATTTCTACGTATCACGGTAACGCTCATGGTAATCAATATGGTCAAGCACGAGCCGGTGTTTATTAAACTAAACGTATTGTAAATAAATTAATTAATATCTGAGCCGCAAATTGGTAGTATGTCATAGACCAGCCTGTGCATGAGACCACTTAACCTTGAGTGACTTTATAGCGGACAGGGAAGCTCATGACCAGACTGCGCGGCTGCACAGGCTGGGCTGGAGTTACGCTTGCCGCACATGGCATAAGACGCGGCTTGTATCACTGAAACATAAAATTATGAAAGATTATGTTAAAATGTATTAATAATGGCTTATACAGTTATTTACATTGGGATACAAATCATATTAGATAAATCAATAATAAATTAATGTATCATTTATGTTGCACTTAAGTTAAACATTAATATAAAATTTCGTCTGCAAACTCCAGTGGTTTTTCTCTTCATAAATTGCAAAACTAATAAGCACTTTTAAATCTTTAATTGAACATGCCTGAACACAAAATAACATTTTAAAACGTGCTGTGTTCTGAATTTATGATACAATGTGAGCATTGACTCTAATGTTGCTGATAAAGTCTGTAACATCACGATTAGATGGATTTATTTGTACAAACCAGCGAAATGACTCACACTATTCTTTAATGCGATTAACACCGACATGGTACATTTTTTAATCTTTTTCTCATGTTAAATTTCTTTTCGTCATATTACTCGGGGTCCGGTCATGAATTTACGACGACATATAGGAATATGAACGAGTGTTGCATACATGCTTGACAACTCAACCTGAACTACCATATGAGCCGTGCTCTGTGAAAAGGGGGTTTATTGAATGTACGTAAACACGGCCGTTAATCATGCGCGCAACCTCTTTTTTTGAGATGCATTAATAAATGAGCCAATGCAACTTCCGAGGTGGCGTGCAGGCCTGGATGTTTTGAAATTTCATGGATAATTTTACTGGGTGATTAGGTTTTATGTTGTGTTTTTTTTTCAACATATTTCGCATTATTCTTAAAATCGGGCAATGTAGTGCGATTCAGCGAAGATTAATTCATCCAAAAATGTACAGAAACATACACCCTCAACCCATTTATAAAAGTGAGATTCTTTATAAGTTGTGGCATGATGGAGTTTTAAAAAGCATTTCGATGAGTTTTTTCCTGTATGACGAACAAATATCCTTCCAATTAAATCACTAACGACTGCGTACAACATACATTAGATGCTACATGCACAAAAATAATGGCTTCTTGTCCACGTAGTAGATAATTGTGCATTTTTCCAAAAGAGATGGAGCCAATGCTAAGGAGATGGCGCTAATGATAGGAGAAGGCGCCAATGCAGGATGTATCAATTAACAGTCGTATCGCAATGACATTAGCACATGACGTAGATTTCATAGATTATGTTATTTGTTATATTTAATTTATTTTTCAACGTACATACGAAGGCCCAAATCTTTACAAAACATAAACACATTCTATGATAAATAAGATGTTGTTTTTTTAAATATATAAGTGATCAACTCAATTAGGAAGTCACCAACATGAATAAAACATATTGTACAATACATGTATATACCAAAAAATTGTAATACTCAATAAAACCAATAACTGAATGTTCAACATTATAAAAATAATTCATCGACAGCAATATTTGTATACAGTATATTAATTCACGAAATAAATTTAAGATGATTTGTGCCCCTTGATCTAAATGCTGAATTCACTAAAAGGCCAAGGTCGATATATCATAATTAAGCACATATATGTTGTTTTTCCCACAATCAACTCCAAAAAATGAAGATAGCTCGGTCTTTTCCCGTGAACTTTTTGTATTATACATGTTCAATGTTCTTATCTTATAAAGACGAATGTTTAAATCCACCAAGACTTTATTATAAAACTACGTTTTTTACATTAAAAACGCACGCGACTCAAATGTGCTAAAGAAGTAAACTTACGAAAAATAATGTAAGTCCTGTAAACATAATAAAACCATAACATAAAATACTTTACTTTAAAATAGCTTTAAATATGCATAGGCGCAACCCCATAATCTAAGCGCCACCTCCTTCGCATTGGCTATCTTTTTGAAATATGCAGATTTATCTATTATATCGACTAGATGCCGATGTTTTTGAGCACGCATTTACTTGTACAGGTTGAAAGCAATCGCTTTATGTAATGAGCGATTTAATTGGCTGGGAATTTGCTCGTCACGCAGGCAAAAGACATCGATTTGCTTTTACGAATTCCACCATGCTATAACTTATAAAGGTCCTCACGTTTCCAAATGGATTGTGATTGTATGTTTCCGAACATCTTTGGATGAATTTAAAGTCACTGAATCGCACTACATTGGCCGAGTTTTAAAAAAAATGCAAAATATGTTTTTAAAAAACATATAAAACCTAATCACCCTGTAAAATTATTCGTTAAATTTAAATAATTCCGGGCCTGAACGCCACATCGGAAGTAGAATTGGCTCATTTATCAATGCATCTAAAAAAACAGGTGGCGCGCGTGATTAACGGCCGTGGTAAAGTGTCGTCCCAGATTAGCCTGTGCAGTCCGCTCAAGCATATCAATGACGAAACTTGCCGCTTTTATGATATTTTTCGTTTCAAGAAAGTCTATTCTTAGCAAAAATCAAGTTTTTGCGGAAAGTGTCGTCCCTGATTAGCCTGTGCGGACTGCATATTATGATATCATAAAATTATTTCTCTGGATTGCGCTGGACTTATAAAAACGAAGCAATACTCCTGAGGTACAAATAATGCTAAGCCACGTCATGCGTTATTTTGAAAGGATTTTAAAATACAGAAAATGTTTGTAGAATGTAAAGAGTGGCGTTTGCCAAACAATATCACATTCAGCGATGCGTCGATCGTTATGCTAATTGTTTTATTAGTAAGACGATGACATGAGTCGCGTTCTGAGAAAACTGGGTTTAATGCATGTGCGCAGAGTGCCGTCCCAGATTAGCCTGTGCAGTCCGCACAGGCTAATCAGGGACGACACCGCCAAAATTGGATTTGTGCTAAGAAAAGACTTCATTTTAACGAAAAATATCATAAAAGCGGTAAGTGTCGTCCCTGATTAGCCTGTGCAGATTAATCTGGGGCGACACTTTACGTACATGCATTATGTTCAGTGTTCTCAGAACACGATTCATATAAACTTTTACTGCAGATTAGGGTTTGGTTCTAGAGAGCCGTAACTACACGAGCATGTCGCTTGTGTACATCTATGAAATCGAATGGACAATTATCTACTCAAAACAATTACCTACGTTTATTAAAAAACAGTATGTGTATTTGACAATTTTCTTGTTTCCTACAAATATCGGAAATAACTTTATACGATCTATTAAACGAACCTTTTCACGTTTTAATAAATTGACAAAATTGAAAAAAATCATTTCAGTTACGCAAATTTTCGTTGTAGTAATGATATTTGTGAGGAAATATTAATATGGACATTAATTTTAAACATTTACCATGCTCTAAATATCCATTATATCCATCTTTTGACGATTTAAAAAATCTGAACATTATATACGTTGAAACGCTAAACGATCTAATTATTTAGAGAGAGTTTTGTTGTAGTCGTTTTATTTTATGCTTTCCGGTGGTTTATAGGGAAATATCAGTGAATTAAAACTGATAATTTCACTGTTTAAACAATGAAAATTATCAGTGAAAATTATCGATAATTTTCACTGTTTACTGTGAAATGACGTCATTTCTTTGACGAAATGACGTCATTATCCCAGCGAAATTCTTTAGTTAAACTCTTTAACAATGTATATAAACTGTTAAAAAAGGCATAAAATAAAAAGAAAATTTGTTGGATTCGATGGAATATCGATTTTAATGCACTCGTGATCATAAAAAACATATATTTTCACTCGTGGCTGCGCCACTCGTGAAAATATTATTTTCTATGATCACTCGTGAATTAAAATCGATAATCCACCGAATCCAACAAATATCCTCTATATATTCTGTGATATTACGATAATTGCCTTTAATTATTTATTAAGTATAAAATACGTCGCTGAAATGTTTGAGAACGGATGGCCGAGTGGTCTAAGCGTTTTACTTTTACTTCAGGGGTCATTGGTTCGAGCCCAGTAAAGTTGTTTTTTAATTTTATTCTTTTTATTTACTGAAGCTTTTTAGATCAAATATTTACATTAGTCAATATAAAGCGAAAGGCTCCCTTTAAATTAAAATATCCGAGATTTAACGTCACGTGCAATCACTAACTGTTCATGTTTTGTAACGACTTGGATGAAATATTGCGTCGCTATTGACTCGGCATGCGATATTGTTGACGTATTGTGGTCCACGCTGGGTGCAGTCAACCTATACCTTGTTCTTATGTGAGATTTCCGGTTTTAAGTTTACTAACTTAATGTAAATCACCAAACCTATGAAGAAAAACACACACATATTGTTTTAAAATATAACGTTTATTTATCGAACAATTATAGAACAACATATCTGATCGTTATTAAATGCACCATCAATGAAGTCCTTTAATGAACACAATCTATAATTGAGTGAAACTGCATGCGATATCACGTGACGATTTTGAATTTGAGAATGCTGACATGATAAACGTAGACAATTTAGCCTTGTTCTGAGAAAACTGGGTTTAATTTATGTGCGTAAAGTGTCATCCAAGATAAGCCTGTGCAGTCCGCACAGGCTAATCAGGAACGACACTTTCCGCCTAAACGTGATTTTCGGTAAGGTGGGACTTTCTTGAAGCTAAAATTACCATAAAAGCGGAAAGTGTCATCCCTGATTAGCCTGTGCGGACTGCACAGGCTAATCTGGAATGACACTTTACGCACATGCATTAAGCCAAGTTTTCTCAGAACGCAGCTCAATTTATGAAAGCTCGACTCTGTTATATTGTATTATTCGTATGTGCGACAAGAAAACAACACACAAAAACATTTGAACATTAAATTAAAACACATGTTTCGTGTCCATACAACTAATCAATAAACATTATAAGTTCCCTATTAATCATTTCAAAAATTTTCCTATAACAAATGAATCATTATAAAGTTAATACGTAAAACTAAAAAAATGTAATAAAGACCTTATAAAAAACTAAAACATAAAACTCGATACGATTAATTAAAAAACAACATCAATTCTAATAAAAAACCTAAACAAAAACATTCAAACATATTTATAAAATGGCATAAACATTTGTTGAAGCATGACTATACAACATACAGGAATAAATAAATGAGTCGATGACAGCGAGTGGAATGACAGTAAGGAATATGATTTCACCAGAAGATCATTCTAAACCGTCCTGGTAATCGCATCATAGGAGGTGGTCTGCAAATAAATTTGCGTCATGCTCTGTGAAAATGTGGTTTAATGCATGTGCGTAAAGTGTCGTCCCAGATTAGCCTGCGCTGTCCGCGCAGGCTCATCCAGGACGACACTTTCCGAATTTTTGTCCTACATTACAAGACATTACAAGACTGCAAACAAATTCATACCAAATTCAAAGTATCTCAATAATGTGCAGTCAGAGATCAGTAAAACGGATATTTAATTCCGTTAATCGTGTTTAAAACATATTTGTCTGCACGTATTAATGTATATTGCTTACACATAATTGGAAATAGCAAAACCAAGATTGAAAACTCAACCTACGACAGGCTAAAGCTCGATTGGTCATCTTAACTCGGGGACCACTTAAATGTACCCCGGGCACTCTTAAGTATACTTAAATGTACCTTGGGTACGATAATGTACTAAAACGTACGCGGGAATTCTAACGCTAAAGCGGTGGTTTTTTACTTTTTTTTCAAATTAACTATGGCAATATTTATGTCTATATTTTGTAAAATGACCTCCATATTATCGAAACTCCTACTACAAAAAGAATGGTATGTAAGGTTTTGTTCGAGGAGAATTCTGTTACGTATTCCGTAGTGCGTTTTACGACATCAGATTTACTACGGGAATAAAACTCGGGTACAGTCTTGATTGGCCGGGTACGTGTAAGTCTATTTTCCGTAACCGGGGTACATTCGAGTATACTTAAGTAGTACCGCAACCGACAATGACCAAGCGAGCGCTACTAATTTAATAATTGTATATTGCGGAATTGTGTAACTGATGTAAGTCAGTGTGAGGAAGTTGACTGCTATCAAGACGCCATCACTGGATGACTAACACACACCACTGTATTTGTCAGATGTATATGTGTTGCACACCAGCTTAATTTTATTTCATTTTTAGCTTGCTGTGCAATCTTCAACCAGCGGTAAACACTCTTTGCGGTTTAATTAATTCCCATCTAAACGATATAGTTTTTTTATTTTGTATAACGATAACTAAACATTCGCACATACATTCATCATCATTCTCAATTGATAAGCGTTTACTTCCGTAAACAAATGGATGTCGTACATGTACAGACATTTAAAACCTACTTAACAATGTTAATACTTTTACAATATGTGCCAGTAGACTAAGTGGCTGCAGTTTATAACACGATGCATATGTCCGTTTCTTTTTGCATAACATGTGAATCTGATGTTATTTGGTAGGGTCATACACGTCATATTGAAAATATTTGTATTGTTTAACAAAATACGTTGCAATGTAGGGTGCTGGGGTTCTAACAACAAATTGGAACAAATTCTTACACAAAATTTGTCGTTTTGGTCCAAAACACAAAACGTGTCTGATGTTAAAAAATAATCCACGGTGTAATTATTTTATTCTGAAGCAGGGGCATATTTTTCATTAACAAATGCTTTTTAAATCTATTTTTCACCTGGAAATCCATATTTGTTACAACAAGTTAAAGATATCGACGTTATTTGAAAATCAAATAATGAAAATTAAACTTCTATAACGTACATATCACTAATTGATGTCCCAAATAATTATTAAATACTTCAATGTCGGAAGCAACGTATAGTTAATATCCTACTCACGAGTTTTCTTACCAAAAAAATCTTTGAAACAAATAATTTTGTACCACGTACACAAATAGGCGTTCCATGTGAAATAATGCTATTGAATGCTATTGAATAAACTTTCAGAAGGATGAAATAATTAGTCATTATCTGATTCACAGCGCTTGACAAATAAACGCCGCCGTTACACTTAAGCGCTGATAATTCGTGATAAAAACAACAACGTATAAGCAAATGCAAACACTAACAACATTATACTAGCCCCTACCTCATAAAGGGTCCTCGACTTCCGGTGCTCATAGGATCAGCGCCGCCGAAAAAAACGTCCAGCTCGTTCCCGATGCCCCCAAGGTTCGGTCGTCCGTCTGGACCCGTGCGGAAGTTAACACGATGAAAACTTGGGCTGTTTACCACTGACTGGGCTGCAGACGGGATGAAATGCAATCAGCTCACTATACAGAGCCTCGTTTTGCGAAAACTGGGTTTAATGCGTGCGCGTTTAGTGTCGTCCCAGATTAGTACATACAAGCTATTCAGGAACGACTCTTTTATCGATTTTTTATTGAAAGATGGTTTCCTCAAAAGGAAAAGCCAATTAATGAGGAATTTGACGCATTGATGTTATGAGTGATAAATGCCTTAATAACGTTTAAAATAAAGATAAACGAGCAATTCATATTAATGGAAGAAAAAACAAACTGACAATTAAAATGAAGCTATTTTTTGGCAAAAGTCTTTTATTTTTAATTAAGAATCGAATCAGGTGTCTTACGTTTTAATGTAACAGTCGAAATACAATTAACTGGTGTTGCCTGCCTGGCATGTCATGTAATTAATGCTTGCGAATAAGTTACTTAGCCATGTAAATCATTCAGCACTCTCAAACAGAATACATAAACATCAAATTATGAAAATTATTATAACAATCAATAGCATAATTGTTTTGTAACTTATTTATTTTCGAAGTGCATAATTCAATAATAAAAAAACTATTTAAGACAAACATAACCAATTTACTAAAATTATAAGTTTTTTTTTATATAAAATATTATGTTTACAATTTAACATCTTGTATCAGATCTTCTGTACAAAAGTTATATAGTTATTTCCTACCTTGAACAAGATTTCGGGACTGGAAAATCGACAAAATTGCCATGGCAACGATTATCATGCACATTGTTTTCACCGGTGTCATCTTGAGCCTCGACCTGTGCGACTGAGCAATGAAACGTGGAGTGTAACCTAGCGCGCGCGTCTTTAAATAGCCTTAACACCGGAAGGTTACGGGTCATGTGCCAAACAGGTCAGTGCATGAAATTGATTTGTCTGTTAAGTAGTGTAATCGGTCATTAATAAAATGTCGTGACCGTGTTTTTTTTACATTTGTTTCTGCTTTTACAAGGAAACAGAATTGAGACATTGGCCTATATTGCGATTTATTTATAATTGTGGGTCGCGTTTTTGGAAAGTTGTTAAAAATTTGACAGAGTACTTTAACATGTAATTTACTTATGGCGAAAAGTATTTTAATCAACTTAAAAAGCCAACATACAAGTTATACAAGCTATAATTTTGGGCGAATATTTTGATAAAGTAATGCACCGGTAGCTTTGTGAAAGAAATATGTAACAGTTATGAATGTTTGTCTGTTCATCGAATAGTTCCTGCGTGCTCTTTCATGAATCTGATAGAAATGATAATCTCAATAAGCTGCGCTCTGTAAAAATGGGGTTCATGTGTGTATGTGAAGTCCTAACAGGCTTATCAAAGATACCATTTTCGCTTTAATGGATTGTTTCGTTTAAAGTAAGCCACTTCTAACCCAGTTTTTCTCAGAACGATGCCAACATTGATTCCTTCTTCAATTGCCTTATTGCAATAGGTGTCAAGGTTGTCCTCGCATGTTGTGTCCGTCAATTCGAACAAAAAAATGAGTCGTGTTCTGAGAAAACTGGGCATAATGCATGTGCTTAAAGTGTCGTCCCAGATTAGCCTGTGCACTTCGCAAAGGCTAATCAGGGACGACACTTTCAGCTTTTATGAGATTTTTCGTAATAATGAAGTGTCTTCTTAGCAAAAAGCCAATTTAAGCGGAATGTGCCGTCCCTGATTAGCCTGTACGAACTGCACAGGCTTATCTGGGACGACACTTTACGCACATGCATTATGCCAAGTTTTCTCAGAACGCGACTCAATTGATCATCCCAACGATCGCATGCCACTCCTGTGTTGCTTCCAGCTGTCTCACGTGTAAGTCATCGTGAAATCTTGGTTCATGCCGGCAGGTGTCGGTGGTCACTAATTGTCATATGTTAGCGAGAATGTAGAGGATGTGCGATACATATGTTTGACCACTTGTTATCAGCCGCAATATGCGGTTATTGTAGAGAACAACTGACCAAGATTCATTCATCTGCATGCTGAAGGATTGGTTTGTATACATCTGCAAAAGATCTTTAAATGAAAAAATAAGGTTTGCTGATTTTGACATTTATGCAAATAATATTGCCACGAATTTTATTATTGTTAACGGTGGTTTGTGAATAATAATGCAAATGAAATTATGTATTATTGTTAAAAGCAATTTAGTATTATTTAAAGATAAAGAACTCTTCTTAACGGGAGAATCTTTTGCAAATTAGAAGCAATTGTTGACCATATTAAGCGTAAGAGATGATAGAAAATCTCCAAATTTACTCAAGAGATTGCAATAGAGAGATTGTTTGTACTTTCAAAGAAATGTCATCAAGAATGTAAGTTATTGTGTTTTGTTTGATTGTTATTTTAAAATGTCTATTTCCTTGGTGTGATATGTTTCATTGTGTGTGTGTGTGTGTGTGTGTGTGTGTGTGTGTGTGTGTGTGTGTGTGTGTGTGTGTGTGTGTGTGTGTGTGTGTGTGTGTGTGTGTGTGTGTGTGTGTGTGTGTGTGTGTGTGTGTGTGTGTGTGTGTGTGTGTGTGTGTGTGTGTGTGTGTGTGTGTGTATATGTGTGTGTGTGTGTGTGTGTGTGTGTGTGTATATGTGTGTGTGTGGGGTGTGTGTGTGTGTGTGTGTGTGTGTGTGTGTGTGTGTGTGTGTGTGTGTGTGTGTGTGTGTGTGTGTGTGTGTGTGTGTGTGTGTGTGTGTGTGTGTGTGTGTTTCATTTTAATAAAAAGTCGCTTTTCCTTATGTTCTTTTGATGTATTAAATGTTTCTGTTATTTCGATCTCGTTAGTGAATTTCGTAAGTAAATTAGTGCTTAATTGATTGTTTGCGTTAAATTGTTGTTACTTGCGTAACAACCACCACATCGACCACACACAATGTTGGTGATTAATAATTAGTTTTTAACTAGGCGTTTTTTCTTAAGACAGTCGGCTGCGAAGCAAAGTGCATGTAACTATATTTCCCTGCAATATCAATCAAATTCACACATCAACGTAGAAAATAAAAGCTTCGCTAAAGGTCAATTCAAACAGCAATCTTATGGATGTTGAAATCATGTAGCGTGTTTTATACATAATACATAAGATTTTAAAAATAGAAATTGTGCGTAACAATCTTAATGATATCCACTTTGAATCGTAGGGGAACGTAGGCCCAATGTCTACTCTCTAGATTCCAAATATTAACCCGTTTATGCCTAGTGGACTCTCCGATCCTTCTAAATTGGATCAATTTATTTCCAAAATTAGGAATGTCTAGTATATTTATTTATATATTTAGAATATTTCTTACAGAAATTCCTTCACGCAAACAGTGCAGATGCTGATGAGACGCTGCATCATGCGGCGTCTCAGCTGGGTCTACACTGTTTGCCAAGGCCTTTTTCTAGACTCTTGGCATAAATGGGTTAATATCGTTAAACGGTAATTCAAAAAACCTAATAGGTATATAAAATATCGGTAAAAAAAGATAATAAAGCTAAAACAGATAATCCGGTATGGTGAAAAAAATAGTTATATAGTAAACTTAAAAATCCGCAAATGTAAACCAGCTATTACTAAATGTAACACGAATAACCCAAGGCGGTAAGCTTGATATTTCTTAAAGGTTCTCCAGATAACACGAAGTCAACTAGATATTTCTTAAAGATAATACAAATAACCCGAAAAGGTTAACTAAATATTTGTTAACGATTCGACAGATTAACCGAAAAGGTCAACTTGATGTGTCTTAAAGGTTCTACAGATAACAGAACAGTTCAACTAGATATTTCTTAAAGGTAATACAGATACCCCGAAAAGGTCAATTATATATTGCTGAAAGGTTCTACACATAACCCGAAAAGATCAACTAGATATTTCTTAAAGGTAATTCAGATAAACCGAAAAGGTGAACTCCATATTTCTCAACGATACATCTGTTGTTGTTGTTGTTTAAATCTACCATTGTTCTTTTGTGTCAATATGTTTTCTTGTTGCCATTACTATGATACTGATAAGAAAATAATTACCAAAAAAACAGACATCATATTCTTAATTTATGTTTCATGCCAAGAATACACTTGATGACTTTTTTACACAATGTTCGCCTGTTGGTTAATATTTGCGGTCAGTGAAACACTCTGAAACGACGTCAACCGTGCGAGCGGTGTAAGAACATACATCCTGTTATGTTCGATCAATTATAAAGTGTGTCAGAAGGGATGTCAGTGAACTCAATTAGTTAAATTTGTGTTCAAACCCCTGGCAGGATGTAAATGAGCACATCTCGGCATTTGCCATAACTAATCGATAGGTCAACAACACGAAAACAAGATTCATAATTTTACATCCATTATGATTAATATACGGTGGCAGTTCTTTCAATTAAATGAATCTATTTGATTCGATGAAGATGGCGTTTTGAACTTACAGATGTAAACAATGGCAAGTTAATAAGACACAGGCTTTTGTATATTTATGTCAAACATGTCAATGCGGAACATGTCAGGATTGGTTGACCGCGTCTGTGATTGTAAGTATACGCTGTATGATACATGTTCACACAACACAGTTACAAGGTTTTCTTCAAGACTTACGGTAATTTGAATAATGCGATCCGACTTAAAAATGAGCCTCGTTCGGGGATTAGCACCGTGAAGGCTCATAGGCAGTGAAACGTTCGGGGCCCCTGCCCCTGGACCCTGGTCGGCCTGATAGCTACTTGAGCGCCAGTGCCCAGTCGATTTCACTCGTTCCAATGAGAATACCAGTGCCAAGGCTGGCAAGACACAATCTGTGACAATAACCTCAAATCGGAGCATAACATTGATCTAAAATAATTGACTTTGTTAAGTTAGTATATTAGGCTAAGTAGGTGAAACATTATTCCGTCACGGTCTCACGGGGCTTCTAAAAGTCGCGGGGCCCATAGGCAGTTGCATAATGGGTAATTTGTGACTGTTTATGCATGTCCGTAAAGCGTCGTCGTGGCTAATCAGACACGATACGTTTCACCCTATCTCGATCTTCTTTTAAAAAATACTTCCTTAGCACGCAAAATACAATCACAGCGGAAAGTGTCATCCCTGATAATAATGTGCAGACTGCAAAGTTTAATCGGGGACACTTTATACACATTCATTTAACCCCATTAACCCTGTGGGCGACTCAGTTGTAATATTAAACATCTTGATTGAAATTATTGTTGATTTAATATGGGTCGTGTTCTGAGAACACTGGGCATAATGCATGTGCGTAAAGTGTCGTCCAAGATTTGTCTGTGCAGTCTGCACAGGCTAATCAGGGACGACACTTTAAGCCTCAATTGGATTTTTGCTAATAAGAGATTTCATTTAAACGAAAAATGTCACAAAAGCGGAAAGAGTTGGCCCTGATTAGCCTGTGCGGACTGCACAAGCTTATCTGGGACGAGACTTTACGCACATACATTATGCCCAGTTTTCTCAGAACGCGACTCAATTATTATAATGATGTTGTACATACATTGCACAATGACAAAACTATATGTAAAAATGGCAAATATATTTTACTGACAAGTATGCAATTTATTACACAATTATTATAACAATATGAAATACGTTTGGTGATATTGAGTAGAACTATTTTTTTCTAGATAAAGTAAAAGTCACAGAGGCATTGAATGAATTCCGCTTTTTGCGAGACCTTGGCATAAGCGATTATGATGTATGCAATTTGATTACAATTGCATCGAAAGCCTCAGGCTTAATAAAACGCTATAGAGTCCGTTTCCTGGGCCTATAACCAGCACTTGGTGTCTTTTGGGGAGATCTAAAGAACGCTCCCAATGTGGGATCGAACCCAAGACCTCCATGTCGCCAGGCGGACAGCATATCAATTACACCACGGCGCCCTAATGGTTCTGTGTTTGTATATTCGAGTAACCAGTTAGATTATTTTCCTAGTTATTTAGCTGAAACCGTTAAGTAGACACTGGTCTTGTTCTCATGCATACCGCGAGTAATTCCTATAAAGTCAAGATAAAAGGTATATATTTATGGAATTTATTAAAGATAGTTTAATTTATTCTTTTGATATTTGCGCGAAAACAATTCTGCCAACGATGACCTTTACACTGACAACACCTACCTGATATGCAATCTTTCCCCATGGATCTTGATGTTAGGTATTAAAGGGGCCTTTTCACGTTTGGGTAAATTGACAAAATTGAAAAAAGTTGTTTCATATTCGCAAATTTTCGTTTTAGTTATGATATTTGTGAGGAAACCGTAATACTGAACGTTTACCATGCTCTAAAATAGCCTTTATATGCATCGTTTGACGATATAAAAACCTGAAAATTATAAAGCGTTGCAACGCGAAACGATTAAAAAAATTTGAGAGTTCTGTTGTTGTCATCATATTTTGTGAAACTACGAGGATCGGTTATATGAAGTATAAAATACACTTTTAATGGTATACGGAAGGATGGCCTAGAGGTCTAATGCGCAGACTTTTTACTCCCGAACACCAGGGGTCAGTGGTTCGAGTCCTGCTGAGGGTTACCTTTTTTTTCTTTTTTTAAACTTTATTATTGATTTTTTACTGGAGCTTTTTAGAACCAATGTTTACATTTATCAATATAAAGCATTTAATGACAAACTTCAAAACATGTCAAAATCTGTGAAAGGCCCCTTTAACGATTTAAATTAAAATACAAAATCTAAATTCGTGACATACAAGTAGTTATTGGGCGGAAACTATATTCATATATTTCGTATGAGCGAACTTTACCCCATATGTAATCTCAAATAAAATATGGATAGACAATGGTGTTTGCGGTATCATGACGATGGATCAGCTTGTTATGGAGCTATTTAGTCACACGCATTCGTCTGTATTTAGTTTTGAAGACCTTGACTTTTAATTCGCCCATCCCATGTGCAATCCCTAGTTTGGCATGAATATAAAAAAATATGCAATTTAATTGCAACCTTCATTTTTTCTCATTAGTTATTGAAAAGAAACCATGTTTCTATTTTAACTTATGGCGACCTTCAGATCACCCGCCACTAATACAATAGATCATCCACCACTAATACAATAGATCACCCACCACTAATACAATAGATCACCCACTCCTAATACAATCCCAAGCTGGTTCTTATAAAGTATGAACTTTCAATGCAATCACTTCATTTGTTCTCGATTGTTTAAGATAAAACCTTTTTTTATGTTTGTTACAGCTCTCTTGACCTTGATCCCAGAAATCCCATGCACAATCTCAGGTGAAGTATTGATATAAATAATCTATCAAGGAAGTTCCATCAAAAATTCGTCATAAACAGAGAGGAATTCCTAGTTTGGATAGCGTCAACGGAACGTTTATGGTATAAGTAGTAAACCGGCACTCATTTTGACTAATTGGCAACAATCAGTGCATTATATTAAAGAATCTTCGTCATCTCTATTAAACTCACATTAAAGGAATATATATCATTAACAAACAAAATGCTTACTATGCATAAAATGTTACGTGCGGTGAAGCGCATACCACTGACCACAAACCGACCCCTCAAAGCGACCAGGAAACAAGAAATATGAATGGCTGACAAGGGTCTTGACATTTTTAAACTAACCACGAACCGACCTCATTAATGATCAGAAAATACAACGAATATGAATGACGGGCAACAGCCATGACCATCCTTCGACACTGTGTAAACATGGGCTCGAACAAGAGTAAAGGTATGGTGCTCTGATTTGCAATACGCAGATGACGTGAACTCTCATTGTGGCCTAGATCTCGCAGCTATCATAAATCATGGTATACATGATCCCATCCTTACTCCTACCAAACTTTTTCAAAATGTACTTGCTGAATTTTGTGATTAATATTAACTTAGCCTTTCAAACATTACCTGTATTTCACTATGATATGCAATGTCATACTTTCCAACATCATGCAAAATAGTATTTAAGACGAACATTTCCACAGTTGGCAAAAACAATAAATCATCATTTAAACAAGCAAAAAACACGCTCGGACAAATGTTACGCATATCGATTTCTAATGAATAATTTGTAATAAAAATCGGTTAATTAATTAAACCTGTGCAAAGCCATTCAATTATTATTAGGAAAATACGTGTATCTATGAAGCGTTGGAAAAATATAAAAGTATCAAAGGTCTGCTTAATGCAGCTGTAGCGCTTTAGATTATGCTTTTGTTGGAAAAAGCGTTTAAGATTGTGCTTTTGTTGGAAAAAGCGCTTTAGTTTAAACATATTTATTTCTTTTGTCAAGTACAATGTATCAAAATACGCAATACAATATATATATCAGAAAAGGATTAAAACGAAAGAAATAATTCTTATATGGTTTCTCTCCTTGGGATTATGTTAACACATTATTGGCAGTGCAATAGAAACAATATAGACATAGGAAATGTGAGTGATACATATATAAAGGTTTTGGAAAACAGGAAAAAAAAGAAATAAAAAAACGCGAGCTAAATATGAGATAAGATAAGGAAAACAATAAGCAAATAGGCAAATAAGGATGAAGGATTGTAAATGTGAGGACTATGATTAAAAACAGTAACGACAAATCTTAACCGGATTGTTAAGCGAATCGCCGGGATTCTTTTATAAATTGTTGAACATGTAGGAAATTTTCAGAGTTTTCAGTATCGTTAAGATGTTTATTACCGAAGAGTAGAATATCAAGCTCAACATCGCTGGTTATTCTGATGATACTATTCAATTATGTAATACGCATAGTGATAAAGTGAGGACATACGAGAAGGAAGTGTTGATTGGACTCAATATCTCCACAGGAGCACAATGGGGATGCGATTAAGATTTTTGCGTAAAGGTATTCATTAAGAGCACTCGATTTACTCCTTAGCCGCGTATGAAGTATTTGGAGTTAACGTTTTCCTACATAAAAGTACGATGGTGTTTTAATCAAATTTTTTTAAGGTTGGATTTAAATATATTCAATGATTCACTATGTTTAATTGCTTCTGGTAGTATATTCCATTTTCGAATGACTGCTGGTAGAAAGGAATTATAGTAGAGCGTTGATCTTGATTTGGATGTACGTAATTCACGTGCATTGCGGAGATTATACCTTGTAGCAGCTCCGACATGTTGAGGTACAAGGTCGGTCAAGTACTGAGGGGTAAGCGAATTTTGCATTTTGTAAAAAAGTATAAGTTGATGTTTGTCGCGTCGATCTTGAAGCGGTTCCAAATTAATTTATTTTTGCAATTCATTTAATGATACTAATTTAGATGCTCCATATGCAATTCGCGCTGCTTCGGTTTGAATTTTGTCAAGTTCATGTTTTCTGCTTGAGTGCAGTTATCCCATATTACGTCTGAATATTCTACTAACGATCGTATAAATGACGTATAAATAGTTTCAAGTGATTTTGGGTCAAGTTTAAATCTCAGTTTACGCATGATATTAATCCGACTCCATGCTTTATCAGTTATGTATTTAATACGGATGTGCCACTTACAATCGTTCGAAAGAAAAACTCCAAGGTGTTTGTGAGAGCTTACTTCCGGTATTGGCGTTGGCAACATTGTGAATTGATAGGTATTAGGTTGTTGTTTTCTGGAGAAAGTAAGTGTTTCAGATTTGGTAGGATTGAATAAGACATGCCATTTTAGTGCCCAGTTAGATATTCGGTTGATGTCGTTATGTAATATTGAAGTGTTTGGGCCATCTATGATTATGTAAAGGGATGTGTCGTCGGCAAAAAGACGAATGTTACTTTGAATATCGTGTACAATATCGTTTATGAAAATTAGAAATAGAAGGGAACCTAATATAGAGCCCTGAGGAACACCGGCCTCTAGTGAAGCCCAGTTTGAAACGGCGCCTGGAAGTACTACACGTTGACGTCTTCCATTAAGATAGTTTGTAAACCAAGAGTGTAATTTTCCACGGATGCCAATAGCATTTAGTTTATGTAAAAGACCCAGGTGCCAGACTTTATCAAATGCTTTACTAATGTCGAAAAACACAGCGTTGACCTCTAAACCGTTGTCGAGGGCTTTGCAAAATGTATCGTAAATATAAGTAACTTGGTTTGTGGTTGAATCACCTGGCAAGAAGCCAGACTGAAATGGGGTTAGAATTTTGTTATTAATTAGGTGGTTGTACACATGTTTAAATATAATTTTTTCAAACACTTTTTCGATTGTAATAAGCAATGATATAGGACGGTAGTTTATTGCTAGTTTAGGGTCACCTTTTTTAAAGACTGCACTGACGTTCGCTTCTTTCCAACAGCTTGGCATTATACATTTGTCGAGTGAGAAATTTAAAAAGTTACATAAGGAGGTTGATAATTCGACTCTACATTCTTTTAATATACGGTTAATTATACCGTCAGGTCCTGATGCTTTATCAACAGGAAGTGTTTTGAGAATATCATGAACATCAGTAGGAGTGATAATGAAGGACTCTAGCAAGTCAACTCAAATTGGTACATGAGCGAGATCCGGTAAACTATCGTTAGCAATGTCAGTTTTTGACTGACTGAAAGAAATTGTTAAGAATGTTCGCCTTTTCGACACAATCAGTTATAATGGAATTGTCGGCGGGATTAACGAGTGCAGTAATTGAGTTATTATAAGGTTTGTTGATAAATGGCTTAAGAGTTCTCCACCAGTCCTTAGACGTGTGGTTAGCTTGCTTAAGTTTTTCGCATAGACTATCGTAGCAATGCTCATGGCTTGTCTAATTAATGATGTGGTCTGGTTACGAAGTGTACGAAATTTTGACCAAAAATACATGCTATTTTTGCATTTTGCATGTTTGTAAGCTCTTTTGCGTTTTCTTATCATACGACGTATGTGTGAATTAAGCCAGAGGGCGTCACGCGGTTTGATCTTAATTAGCCTGTGTGGAATACAAAGTTTAGCATTTCGAATAATGGTATCAGTAATATTAGTGCAATATATTTTGACATCATTACTTACATTTGATTCCTAATTAAATAAAGAGAAAGTTTCACTTAACAAATCGTAGTTACCGTCATCGTATTTCAATATGAGACGCTCGTATATTTTCGCCTTTGGCTTGTTATATTTGATTAGACCAAAAATAGGACAATGGTAGCAATAATGTTGGTCAAGAAAATGATCACCGACACCTGATAATACCAAGCTGTTTGGGTTACTTAAAAGCAACAAATCAAGAATTGACGAAGAACTTTCTGTAAAATGCGTTGGTTCGTTAATTACTCGAACAAGGCTGTACTCAGTGCACCAAGAATCAAGTTTCCTGGCTAATGTAGATATATTGTTATTCATGTTAAAATCGCCCTTTACTATATTATCTGATATACCAGTGCCAATTGCTTAGCCTATAGAGTTATCAATTAAATTAGTGTAGGATGCATCTGCGTTTGGTGTTCTATAATATAAACTAAATAAGACACGCTTTTTACTCTGCAAGTGTAATTCAATCCAAATACATTCAAATGAGATAAGTTCAAGGTCAGGTATGCGTTCATATTGGATAGTCTTTTACGTATAGAATGACCCCACCGTGGCTATCGTGTGTTCGATCTTGCGCTCGGGGCGGTGATAGGATGGGATAAGTAGATCGTCATTTTCAATAGTGTTATTAAGACAAGTCTCAGTAAAAGATAATACATCAAAACTCGATAATTCTGAGAATATCCATTTTGTTAAAAATGCTTTGCACATTATACTGAATAAATAAAAAATTGTTAGGGATAATCAATAAGTCAGTAAGAGAATTTAACTCCGTGACAGAGGAAGATTGGGAACTAATCGATATTGGGCCTGGATTTAGTTCGATATCCCCAGAAAGCAACTTGATTGTATTAAGCCATGTAACTATTACGACTGTTAAAAAGAAAAAAAATGTTTTTCTTACAAATATTACATTAGAATATTAGCGTTTACTAACTATTGCGCGTGTATAATGCAGATGAATATGTCGGGAAAGTTGGGATTGCCCGCTGAAGTTAAGAATAGACGACTCTAGAGCGATTTCGTCATTGTATACCGTTATTAAGATCAGTAAATTTAAAGTTGCAAAAAAACAATCCGATTGGTTTATATCTTGGTAAAATGTTATGTGTAATCATTATGACACATTGAGAAAGGTGAGTGCACGTTAACAAGATTTTCAATAGTCCAAGAATCGTCAACCGATCCTTCATCCCGAGAACAATACAGAAAATAAAATCTCACAATAAATGACAAAATTATGGACCGGACAAGCATTTGACCTTTGAATTCCACGTGTGACCTTGACCTTTGAGATGCCGACGTACTTTTTTCACACGACACACCGATCCATGATGGTGAACAAATGTACCAAATCATTTTAAAATCTAACGATAAATGACATAATTATGGTCCGGACACTTTCGGTTTAAAACACACTAAGTGACCCCGTGACCTAGTTTTTGACCTGGCATGACCCATATTCAAATTGACATAGACATCATCTAGATACAACTTCTGACCAAGTTTGGTGAAGATCGGATGACATTTTGGGACAGACGGACCGACCGACAGACCGACAAAGTGACTCCTATATAGCCCCCATTAGCAATGGTAATGGGGGTATCAATATTAAAAATTTCATACGGGAATACGCCGTCAATATTTCCACGAATATTGTAATGCACGTGCTTGTAAACTAATATATAATACACATCACTTTGATATATATTTCGCTTTAAGTTGTTGGGTGATACCATTGTCTATTACAGGCATACATAGTTATTTATGAATGGATTAGTCTTCAAAGTTTAATAACTTAAATTCGGGTGTGAAACTCATGATTGAAGTGTTACCAGATAAGCGCAACATGGTAAAATTTTAGTAAGATAGTATTGTAAAATAACTGTCCGAACATGTAGAGTCATTGAAAATAATGATTTTGGCTAAAAACGGGGTGTCCGAAAACTTTACGGTATGCATCTCATGCTAAATCTAAGATATCAATCACAATATTACGTTTGAAATAATTGAAATATGGAACTGGTAGGTATATAAAAAGACAAAACAAAAGGGTCACGGGCCCTAAGGCGCTCACCTGTGACCAAAAGGAAATGGTCTATTCTGAACAAAGACCTATCAAATACATGTAATGTTTTCTATAGGTCTTTGATTCTGAAAAAGTTCAAGCTGCTGCATGAAGATTGGACTGAAAAAGTGACTTGTAGAGTATTAACATATTTGTGGGTTTTTTTACCTAGATTTTGAACTCACGTGATCAAATTTCAATCTCAGACGAGATTTCTTTGGGGCAAATGTTCTGATCAAGTTTCATAAAGATTGACTATTAAAATTGGCTAATATAGCGTCAACAAGCTTTCACTATAGCCAAATAAGAAAAACTGCGCAGTCTCCTCTCCCCACACACATCGGCGGCCATGTGTTTCAACAAACCGGAAACAATTTGGACACTCGTCCAAGAAATCATAAGAACAAGTTTTGTGACTAACTTTCATTTTGATTGCACTAAAAATGTACAGTAAGTTCTAGAGTGTTAAGCCGGTTTCACTGTAGCCTTATAAGGACAAAGTCCCTGCCCCCTGCCGGCCATGCTATCCGAAATCATTAGAAAATATGTTTTGACAAAGTTTTTTAAAATTGGACCATTAATGTGACTTCTAGGATATTTATTACAGCCATATTAGGAAAAATGACCCACCCCCAGAATTACTGATGTTCTGACTCAGTTTCATGAAGATTTGACAATAAATTTGACTTCTAAAGTCTTAACAATATTTAACTTTAGCCTTAACAGGAAAACTGCCCCACCCCATGGCGGCCACCATTTTCGAACTTGTACAAGATATCCTTTGGACACATGCTCTGAAGATTTGACCAAAAAAATGACTTTTTGTGTTGACAAGTTTTTACTTTTTTTATACCACATTTATATAGCGCCCTTTTCATACTCGCGGGTGCGTTCAAAGGCGCTTTACATGTTTTTCCCTGATCACTGGGTCAAAAGTCGTCCGTTAACATCTTGGCGCAGTATACAGCCACGGCACATTGGCTTATTTCCCTCACAGGTACCCATTTATACACCTGGGTGGAAAGGAGCATATGTGGGATAAATTTCTTGCTCAAGGAAATTCCAGTGGTCAGGTCGGGATTCGAACCCGGGACCTCTCGATCCCTAAGCCAGCGTCCTACCATTAGACCACTGCTCCCACGAAGCGATATAAGGAAAAACGCTCCAACCTTTGGCTACCATGTTTTTCAACAGATCTGAACAATTTTCGAACTAATACAGTATATATAACTAATGTTCGGACTAACCTTCATGAATATTTGACAATAAATGGGACTTCTAGAAAGTTTACAATGGTTTACTATAGCCATATACGGAAAACTGCCACGACCCTGGCAGGCATGTTTTAAGCCAAATCGGAACCATTTTCAAACTGGTCAAAGATATCTTTGAGACATTTGTTCTATCCTCGTTTCCCGAAGATTTGACAATAAATGTGTCCTCTAAATGTAAAAGACTATAGCTGACGTCGCACGACGAACAAAAGGCGATCACAAAAATGATATATGGTATTAGCCGAGCTAAAAATGTGTTCAATATAAAAATCAGACATATTGCAAAAAAGTTATAATGCGATGCTTCTGCGTAATGAATTACTTCCGGTTTGATATTCAAATTTGGATTTGTTTTTTGTATTGCGCGTATTCTGGCGCATTGTATGTTGCCCAAAACATTAATGTTGATATTGTTTGTAAATGGCCAATCGCAACGCTTTTGCCGATCGATGAGACCCACATAACACAGTTCCATCCTTAGCCAAGATATCATTTGAATTTTCATCACATTTCATGAAGATTGTGCAATAAACTTAAATACTTTAATACGGAGATATCGCTACCTTTTCTTGAAATTTGATCTTGTGACCCGTTTATTTTACCCCACGTGACGTTGTTTCGAAGAAGTAATAAGATTTCATTATAGCCCATTTTCTGTTCAGGTTTCAGAAAGTTTGGGCAATAAATGTGTCATCTAGAGAGTAAACAGTATTACTGACGCAATCTGATCAAAGAGGTTTTAGCATATTACTATATATGGGCTCTGTGAAAAAGGGGTTTAATGCATTTGCGTAGTGTCGTCCCAGATGAGCCTGTGCAGTCTGCACAAGTAAATCAGGGACGACACTTTCCGCTTTATGACAATTTTCGTTTTAAGAAAATCTCTTCTAAGTAAATTGGGACGACACGTTACGCACATGCATTAAACCCCTTTTCACAGAGCACGGCCCATTGGGACGACACTTTACGCACATGCATTAAACCCCTTTTCACAGAGCACGGCCCATTGGGAGGACACTTTACGCACATGCATTAAACCCCTTTTCACAGAGAACGGCCCATTGGGACGACATTTTACGCACATGCATTAAACCCCTTTTCACAGAGCACGGCCCATTGGAACGACACTAGGCACATGCAATAAACCCCTTTTCACAGAGCACGGCCCATTGGGACGACACTTTACGCACATGCATTAAACCCCCTTTTCACAGAGCACGGCCCATTGGGACGACACTTTACGCACATGCATTAAACCTCTTTTCACAGAGCACGGCCCATTGGTACGACACTTTACGCACATGCATTAAACCCCTTTTCACAGAGCACAGCCCATTGGGACGACACTTTACGCACATGCATTAAACCCCTTTTCACAGAGCACGGCCCATTGGGACGACACTTTACGCACATGCATTAAACCCCTTTTCACAGAGCACGGCCCATTGGGACGACACTTTAATCACATGCATTAAACCCCCTTTTCACAGAGCACGGCCCATGTATTTTTTTTTCCAAAAATGCATCGTACCTGCATACTCATGCAATGGTTTTCGTAGAAGTAAACGAGCTAACCTGTTGTATAATAGCGGGCCTTCAGTCTTGAGCGCAGCATTGAACTATATTGTTCTCCTTGAAATTGCAACCATACATGTGCGCACTGCACAGGCTAATCTGGAACCACACTTACGATGCATTTACCAAAAGCGAAGCTTTATTTAAAGATAATTTATATCACATAATTTATATAATAGTATCAGCCCAAATGCTCAGTTTTTACATTTGCTGATGTTGACATATTTTTAGTAATATATTTAGTATTTAAAGGGACCTAAAATTTCTCAAAAAGACGCATTAAAGTTAATGAATAAAACCATAAGGTAAGGTAGGTCACCAATTTATTAATACATCCGCAGTTAAAGGGCTATTTGTCTGCTTAAAAAAAGACAACAGCAATCTTGCGCAGCTATTCACAACTTCTTTATTTAGGTTCTGATGTTTTCTTATATACATGTATAAAACTTGTCATCAAATTGCAACAGAAATATTAAAATGCAGAACAATAAAAGCATCTAAAAATACGAAGAATCAAAATTGAGTTGACATTTTGTTATGTACAAAATTTCCAATGTTTAGATTTTAAAATGACTGATGAAAATGGATAATTTAATTAAATAGGGCTGCCACCCAAGAAAGTTGTGTGGTCTTAATTGCCATTTTGATTAATTGTTTCGACAAAAAACACAGAAAACAGTTTCTCATGACAAAATATGATGAAGTAAGTAATTAACATTAAAATTGGTTACAAAACAGGCTAAATTGTACATACTCTATTACTAGTCTTTGTTACATAATAAGGCTTACCCTATCTACTCTTATCATAGAACTTTGTTGCAAAACATGGTAAAACGTAACTACTTTATTATTGTACTTTGTTACAAAGTATGTTGGAACATAGTTCCTCTATTATGGACATTCGGGACAAAACATGGTAAATTGTAGCTACTTTTCTGTATAACTGTGTTACTAAACATGGAAAACTGCAGGTATTCGTTTATTGAGCTTTCTTACATAACATGGTGAACGGTAGCTACTGAACTATAAAGCTTTGTTACAAATCATTTTATCATAGTTCCTTTTTAATTGAACTTTTTCACAACAAAACATTGTAAAGTGTAGCTACTGTTTTATAAAACTTTGTTACAAATCATTGTAATACATAGTTTCTTAATTATTGAACTTTGTCACAACAAAACATTGTAAATTTTAGCTTCTGTTTTATAAAACTTTGTTACAAAACATTGTAAACCATAGTTGCTTTATTATTATTATACTTTGTCACCACTCTGTTATAGTACTTTGATTGCATAACATGGTGAATCGTAGCTACTCTATAGTTGAACCTTGTTACAGCATCATGTAAACCGGAGCTACTCAATTAACCAAAATAGTTACAAATCATGGTAAACAGTAGCTACTCAATTAACCAAAATTGTTACAAAACATGGTAAACCGTGGCTACTCAATTAATCAAAATTGTTACAAAACATGGTAAACCGCAGCTTCTCAACTAATTAAAATTGTAACAAAACATGGTAAACCATAGCAACTCTTTTATTGAACTTTGTTATAAAACATAGGTCACTGTTCCTACTTAATTATTGAACACATCGCAGTATTTCACAGCTTACATCAAAACACCCATGAACACCCTTGGATGACATATGAACACATGTTAAACATTTTTTTTTTTCACCTATAGGGGAATGGTGGCGGGACCAGTCCAAAGGGGAAAAAATTAAAAATTTACTCTTTTATATGTAATGATATTTATTATATGAATACACATGTATGCATGAATGTAATATTCACAGCTGAATGTCTTTGTCCTATTTCTTAAATATATACTGTACCAATGGTTTTTTCAACATTTGTTTCAGACAGTTCAGCCTCCATGCACAGTCTTAGTTTTCCTTGCCATTTTGAGTCTAATTGGGATTTTTTTAATCGATAAAATGGAAAATGCGAGCATTTTTTATCGATAAAATGGACCAAATCGGAATGTTTTTATCAACGAATATTGACACAATATACCTAGATACATCAGGCCTTTCCCTGGCCATTTTTGGAAAAAAATGCAATTCATGTTAAATTAACTGATTTGGGAAAAACTAACTTAATATAACTTTTTATAATAATTCAAAATAATATTAATTATAGTTATATACTTAATTAGTTGTTTATGAAATAAATTTGAGATATATCAAGGCTCAACATTAACCGAAAAACCAACTTGCCCTACCGGGCCAGTACTTCCAAAATCTACTTGCACTGAACGTAAAGCAACTTGCCCAAACATGAAATATCGCATCAACTGTAAACCTCATATTGTTTGATAAACCAAAATGATACACCACAAAACCTTTTTTATTTTTGAACATTTAACAAAATGATTACAGCAATTAAAGTCTAAATTAAATGCTCTTTGTTCTTTTTAAATGCTCTTTGTTCTTCTTTGCACTTTTCCGGGCGGACAACTAGATTATAAAATTACTTGCCCAGACCCAACTTTTACTTGCCAGGGGCAATAGGACAACCATAAATGTTGAGCCCTGTATATTTATCATAAAACAGTTACTTCAACAACAAAAAAAAAAATTAAAAAAAATTTTTTTTTTACTTTTGGTGGGGATTTTTTCTACAAAATGGGGGAAAAATATATACTCTTTTTTTAGGGCAATGGGGCCGAATATCGGCCCCGAAATTGCCATAAAAAAACACTGTTATAGAATACTTGACATGATTGCCATGAAGATGACCCCTGACATACAATTATGAAACGTCAAGGACTACAATTTATAACAATGGATTAAGAAAATTAGTAGAAAGCAAAAATATTTAAAGTTTTTTTAGAGGAAACAAATAACTTGGAAAATGTGGTGACTGCACAGGCTCATCTAGGACAACACTTTATGCAATTTAATAAGCCCCATTTTTGCAGAACAAGGTTAAGTGTATCCTTTAACCCTTTGCATGCTGGAAAATTTGTCGTCTGCAAAATGTCGTCTGCTGAATTTCTAAAATTGGCATTTTCTTCGAATTTTTTCAAATAATACTATCAGAATAGCAAACAGTTTGGATCCTGATGAGACGCCACATTTTGTGGCGTCTCATCTGGATCCAAACTGTTTGAAAAGGCCTTTAAAATCCGGTTCCAGCGCTAAAAGGGTTAACAGCAGAAACCATACACAATAATTTACATTGTCTTGATAAAATGCCAATGGTGATTCATGAAATAAATCATATTATAAAGGCCTCACTGGTAAAAGGTCAATACATGGACATGCTTCAAAACAAATATTCATGTTACAAAACATTTACAAATTTATATAAAAACAAGAGATTGCCAAGCAATATGGTTCCCTACCAGTGAAACTCCACCATTGCCAGAATTTTTTATTATTTTTTTATATTTGTTGCCATAGCAACCATATTATTGACATAGGAACAAAATGAAATGACATGCATAATCTCCATATTGCCATCTATCCATATTTTAAGTTTCATGAAAAAATATGAAGAACTTTTAAAGTTATCGCAGGATCCAAAAAAGTGTGACAGACAGACTGATGGACAGACTGACAGAGCGCAAACCATAAGTCCCCTCCAAATTCACCGGTAGGGGACAATAACACACAACATTTAAAAAGAGTTTCAATTAAAACACAAATACAAAATGAATACATAAAACCAGTACACAATGAATACATAAAACCAGTGCCTGAGGTGACTCAATGAACGACCAACAATGTAACATGGTGTATGTTTGTGCAGAATTTCATGCACTAACAAATTTGAAAATTTTCATCAGTGTCTGAAATGACATTAAAAAAACCAAATAAGACATATTGCATGCAATAAGTATAAAACAAAATACAATAAAAACACATCAATCTGTTCACAGGAATGCCAGCTAGTCATGAAATACACCCATTTTAGGGATGTATTAACTTGTGTACAGATGAAACAGAAAAAACAGACACATATAACATGGAAAAGCCATAAAACCAAGTCTTTACCATTATAATCTAATAACATTAAAAGAATAGTGCAAATCTCAAAATCTGCAGATAAGCTACCTACCCACAGAATATTATAACTATACCTCTAACAGTCCTTAGTCGAGCATAAGTTTATGAGAAGAATCTGATTTTCTCCTAAAATTAACAGTGCCCTTCACCTTGATCCTACCAGCCAAAACAAGAGTACCAAACTGTCACAAGATACGCCCGTTTGATAGTTTTGGACAATACCCATATTTGAACTTGATATCATTTAGACACAACTTCTGACCAAATTTGGAGAAGATCGGATTAAAACTACTCCAATTAGAGAGCGGACACCATGCTTAATGATTGAAATGCACTTAGTGACCTCATGACCTATTTTTTGACCCAGCATGACCCATTTTTGAACTTTACCTTAATATCAATAAGACACAACTTCTGATCAAACTTGGTTTAGATCCGATGAAAACTACTTAAAATAGAGAGTGGACACCATGCTAAATAATTTAAATGCACTAAGTGAAATGACCCAGTGACCTAGTTTTTGACCTGGCATGACCCATATTCGAACTTGACCTAGATACTGTCTAGATACAACTTCTGACCAATTTTGGTGAAGATCTGATGAAAACCATTTGAACAAGCAAATTCGTTGAAATGATATCCCCCGCAAATATGCTTCTGGACACTCATACTAAGTTTTAATGAAATCCGCCCAAGCACTTCCAAGATATGGCTCTGGACACACAAAAATCATTTTTTCAAAATATAAAGGGCCATAACTCTGTTATTATCAGATGGTGTACAATGCCATTTGGCATGCATTATCCTTTTACCCATATATATACTCATACCAAGTTTCAATGAAATCCGCCAAAGCACTTCCATGATATGGCTCCAGACGGACGGATGGAAAGACGGACGGAAGGACGGACGGACAACGCCAAAACAATATCCCTCCGCCTATGGCGGGGGATAATTAGAGAGCAGACACTGCGGTGGACACCGCCCGCCAAAGGTTATCTTATAATAAGTCCTGTTTTCGAAAACGGGCGAATAAAAAATGCAATCCAAGGAAAGGTCTACAAGTATAATACCAGATACAACGGACAGATAACCCACACCGGACAGATGACACACACCGGACAGATGACGCACACTGGACAGATTACGCACACCGGACAGATGACGCACACCGGACAGATGACGCACACCGGAAAGATGACGCACACCGGACAGATGACGCACACCCGACAGATGACGCACACTGGACAGATGACGCACACCGGACAGATGACGCACACCGGACAGATGACGCACACCGGATAGATGAAGCACACCGGAAAGATGACGTACACCGGACAGATGACGCACACCGGACAGATGACGCACATCGGACAATAGCGATCACACAAGTTAACCATGAGCATGTGCTCAGGTGAGCTTATTAAAACACTGTGGACTGGATTGTTTACATTAGTGCCAATGTATACTGACACAACCCGTATAATGCACTACATTTCTTACCAGTACACTTCACCATGATTCTTTCAAATTAAAGAGTGCTCGAGTTAAAATAGCTGCCACCATGGAGCATCCTTCAACATGAAAATGAACACAGGGTCAAACAAAACGACAATGCTGCAACAACAGCTGACCAGCAAACATGGGTCGCTGACTGATAGAACTGACCATCCCAGGCCTGATAACATGGTAGCAATGTTTTGCATAGAGAGCCAAATATTGAGAAAACAGGGCTTAATGCATGTGCTTGACATGTCATCCCAGACTGTTGGCCTGTGCAGTCCACACAGGCTTATAAAGGCAACACTTTCCGCTTTAAATGGATTCTAAGAATTCTTCCTTTAAAAAAATATATCTACCATTAAAGCAAAGAGTCATCCCTGATTAGGCTGTGCATATTGGTAGGATACTTTATGCACATGCATTAAGCCCCGTTTCCAAGAGCAAGGGTATTATTTTATATTTCATTTTTGTAACTAACAGTTTACAGTAGAGCGACTTCATTCTAATAACTTAATTAAGAGATCTTGAAGGGCTGTTAACAAATCACAAAATATTAAAAAATTTATCAAAGTTTTTACTCCAAAAGTTGTCAGTTTTTTTACTCCAGTCTTTAGTAATCTTTTGTCCTCAGCCATTCCTCTCTGCTGCCAATGCCTCATACTTTGCCTGCAACATGGAAATACAAAATAAATAATTTGAAAATACACCATGATAAGTACCGGGTAGTAAATACATCTTGATAAGTGGAAAATACATCTTGATAAGTGGTAAATACATCTTGATAAGTGGTAAATACATCTTGATAAGTGGAAAATACATCTTGATAAGTGGTAAATACATCTTGATAAGTGGAAAATACATCTTGATAAGTGGTAAATACATCTTGATAAGTGGTAAATACATCTTGATAAGTGGTAAATACATCTTGATAAGTGGAAAATACATCTTGATAAGTGGTAAATACATCTTGATAAGTGGAAAATACATCTTGATAAGTAGTAAATACATCTTGAAAAGTGGAAAATACATCTTGATAAGTGGAAAATACATCTTGATAAGTGGTAAATACATCTTGATAAGTGGTAAATACATCTTGATAAGTGGAAAATACATCTTGATAAGTGGTAAATACATCTTGATAAGTGGAAAATACATCTTGATAAGTGGTAAATACATCTTGATAAGTGGTAAATACATCTTGATAAGTGGAAAATACATCTTGATAAGTGGAAAATACATCTTGATAAGTGGTAAATACATCTTGATAAGTGGTAAATACATCTTGATAAGTGGAAAATACATCTTGATAAGTGGTAAATACATCTTGATAAGTGGAAAATACATCTTGATAAGTGGAAAATACATCTTGATAAGTGGTAAATACATCTTGATAAGTGGTAAATACATCTTGATAAGTGGTAAATACATCTTGATAAGTGGAAAATACATCTTGATAAGTGGAAAATACATCTTGATAAATGGTAAATACATCTTGATAAGTGGTAAATACATCTTGATAAGTGGTAAATACATCTTGATAAGTGGTAAATACATCTTGATAAGTAGTAAATACATCTTGATAAGTGGTAAATACATCTTGATAAGTAGTAAATACATCTTGATAAGTAGTAAATACATCTTGATAAGTGGAAAATACATCTTGATAAGTGGAAAATACATCTTGATAAGTGGTAAATACATCTTGATAAGTAGTAAATACATCTTGATAAGTGGTAAATACATCTTGATAAGTGGAAAATACATCTTGATAAGTGGAAAATACATCTTGATAAGTGGAAAATACATCTTGATAAGTAGTAAATACATCTTGATAAGTAGTAAATACATCTTGATAAGTGGTAAATACATCTTGATAAGTAGTAAATACATCTTGATAAGTAGTAAATACATCTTGATAAGTGGTAAATACATCTTGATAAGTAGTAAATACATCTTGATAAGTAGTAAATACATCTTGATAAGTGGAAAATACATCATAAGTGAACAAATCCCATATAAGTGGTAAATACCTCATGAAAAGTGGAAAATATATTTTCATTAGTTGAAGTGACAAAATTGTCACAAAACCAGGTTACCAATTTGAAAAAAAAGTCTTATAAAGGGAGACAATTCAAAATGTGCATTGTTACTGATTGTTCCTAGTTACCCCCTTGTGCCTATTTCAATCTATTTTTAGTCGTGATGACCTTGGAGATATCGACGAAATTCTTTTGCATGACACATCATCCAATGATTGTGAACAAATGTACAGAGTTATTTTTAAATCTCACAATAAATGACATAGTTACGGTCCCGACAAGCTCATTGAAGGCCATTTTTTACCTTTGAACTCAAAGTGTGACCTATCGATGTAATTTTTGTGCATGAAATACCATCCAATGATGGCGAACAAATGGGCAAAATGATTTTAAAGTCTCACAATAAATGACAAAGTTATGACCCGGACAAGCTCATTCCTCCCGCCCGCCCCCCGACATTCACCAATCTAATAACCATTTTTTTCCTTCGTAAAACCTGGTTAAAAACATCATAATAAGTGGAAAATTCACATGATAAGTGGAAAATAAATCATGATATGAATGATAAGTGAAAAATACACATGATAAGATTAAAATATAATCAGGATATGTTGAGAACACACATATGTTGAGTGTTTAAATGCATCAAAAGGGTTAAGCTTATTGAGATCAGTACTTTGAGAAAATATCAAGGACTCATCCTAAATGTTGATCATCCCTAAGCCGACTCCGTCAGACAGTGAGAAAATATCAAGGACTCATCCTAAGTGTTGATCATCCCTAAGCAGACTCCTTCAGACAGTGAGAAAATATCAAGGACTCATCCTAAGTGTTGATCATCCCTAAGCCGACTCCGTCAGACAGTGAGAAAATATCAAGGACTCATCCTAAGTGTTGATCATCCCTAAGCCGACTCCGTCAGACAGTGAGAAAATATCAAGGACTCATCCTAAGTGTTGATCATCCCTAAGCAGTCTCTGTCAGACAGTGAGAAAATATCAAGGACTCATCCTAAGTGTTGATCATCCCAAAGCAGACTCCATCAGACAGTGAGAAAATATCAAGGACTCATCCTAAGTGTTGATCATCCCTAAGCAGTCTCCGTCAGACAGTTTGCCAAACTTGTGTGCGAGCCTACTCCAGTGATATTTACCTTCTTTCTGTCAATTTGCCAAATATCTGTGCCGTAAGAGGGAGCACAGGAAACATGTTAGAAATGCTAGACAAATGATGGACAAAAGGTGAGTACAAAAGCTCACAAGTAAGTATAAGCACAAAAGGTCACAAGTAAGTTAACATGATCTAAAAAGTATGTACCTTCTTTTTGTCCGACATTTTGCCAAACTTGTGTGTGAGCCTGGCCTTTATATCGTTGTCCTCCATGTCTGGCTTGGAGATCTTGTAGTCATCAAACCTCTCCTCTATATAGACATCCTCTGCAGTAACCATGGCTTCCCTTCGCGCTTTCTTCTCCTTCTTTTTCTTCTTCTTCTTAGCAGACAACTGAGAAAGAATTTAAACAAAATGAATCTTAAAACAAGCAAATTTGTTGAATTGTTATCTTCAACAACATACATTTTGTTTCTGACAGAGGCACAGACAGACAGTGCAAATTCTATATCCCTCTGCCTTTGGCAGAGAAAATCAAATACATGGGCTGTGCTCTGTGGAAAGGTGTTTTCTGCATGTGCGTAAAGTATCGTCCCAGATAAGACTGTGCAGTTCCTCTTTTATGATATTTTTCGTTTTAATAAATTCTTCTCTTAGCAAAAATCCAGTTAAGGTTAAAAGGGTCGTCCTAGATTAGCCTGTGCAGACTGCACAGGCTTATCTAGGACAACCCTTTACGCACTTTCATCAAACCACCTTTTCACAGAGCGCGGCTCATATGCATTGAACTTAGTCCAACAAAAGCTTATCAAATATTCCACCGTCAACATAGCAACCCTCCCAGCCTTCTTACTGGACAACTGAGAAGGTTTTATTACAAGATTTTATTTTTTTGTAATCAGTCTGCACAAGCTTATCAGGGAAGACACTATCCGCTTGAAAAGTAAATTTTGTTTAAACAAAATCTCTTCAGAGTGAAAATAGTGTTGAGGTGGAAAACCCGTAACCCTAGCAACCCTCTGAGCTTTCTTCTTATTAACGGACAACTGAGAAAAATACAATGTGAAACTTAAGCTGTACTTGGGCCTGTATTCACTGACCCATTCTTAGACTGAAGAATAGATTTAGGACAAAGAAAAATATGTACAGTGTTTGAATATATGTAACCTTCCATTAATGATAATGCCCTTACCAAATGTTCTACATGAAGATTGATGTAGATAGTCAGTTAACATTAAGTATGACTCAAAAGTAAAGCAATTCTTTAATATTCCAATTTTAAGAATATTCATTGTTCTTAGACTTAAAAGTGCATAAACACTCAAAGTCACAGGTGTGATCAGTGTAGTTTTCAGTCTTGGATCGGGTCTGATCTATGACGAGTAGGTCACGCGCGTTGTGTTTTGTGTTATTTCTAAAAATTTGACCCAGCATTTGAAAAAATATAACAAGATATGTACATTTCCAGAAAGGAAATTCATTTCTGTGTTGAAAAAGACCAAGTTCATGGAAACCACTGCAAAATTAATACAGTTATGGCTGTTCAAAGCGATGCATCCTGTTTTCTGGTCATTTTGAGTTGAATACCTTGTGAATCGATGTTGAAATGGCTCTTTGAAAATTATGATTGCAATACCTTTAACTGTTAATATTACCTTCTTATCAATGTGTTGAATACATGACCAACATCTTGAAAATAAAGACTATTATTTATAAAAAAATATGACTACTAATATTATAATGATGAAAATTCTAAACATGTTATGGCATACTTGACATCCAGGTCACCTCAGTGTTTTTGTTGTTGCTATTATTTGTTTTAGATTTTTACTATAATTATCATAATTTTTATTATTTAATTATTGTTAATATTATTGTTATTATTAACATTCTAAAGCTGTGATGACTTGATTTACAGTACAACATGGTATAACTCTTTCAGTGCTGTAACCGAATTTTGAAGACCTTTGAAAACAGTTTGGATCCAGATGAGACGCCACAAAACGTGGCGTCTCATCAGAATTCAAACTGTTTGCTATTCTGATAGTATTCTTTGAAAAAAAATCGAAGAAAATGCTAATTTAAGATATTCAGCAGACAAAATTTTAGCAGAAGACAAATTTCCCAGCATGCAAAGGGTTAACATCTTACCTCTGTGTCTGAATGGTGTCTCTTAACCTGAAATATAACAAGGATTCTGATGATACAGTACAGGGTTGTGAAAATGTTACATTAGCACAATGGTTGTCAGTTGACTACATATGAAATGAATACCTGCTGATTATATTTTGACAACTTTCAATAATGTATTACCTTTTCCTTAGATAAGTAATACAAAAAGCATGCAGAACTGAAAGCTATCGTTATTACAGGCATCTACTGGTTGTGGAGTATTTTCAGTAAGAAAAACGCATTTATTTTGGGGCGGTTTTCATTATTGTTTGAATTCAATAGCAGACCTTTGACACTTGAGAATGATTGAGGCATTAGGCATTTATTCAAATGTCATCTGTCTGATATGCTTCCAAACTCTTTTCTCAAAATGTTTCTTAATAAATGCAATTAATGCACACACAAAAACTACTCGAGTTATTTTTGCTACGACTAAATGGGTGGGTGGGGGAAAGGGGTAATCTCTGTTTGCTGCCTTCTTAGGCTACAAAATAAACAACCAGAGCCTTGTTTGGAAAGACATGGACTTAATGCACAGGCTAATCAGGGATGGCACTTGCCCCTGTAACTGGATTTACACTAAGAAGGGAAATGCAATAAAAGCAGAAAGTGCCTTACCTGATAAGCCTATGCTGACTGCACAGGGTTATCTGGGACAAAACGCTCAATAAAGTAAATTCACTTACCGGGGTCTTGGCATTTGAAACTACAGGAAGTGTCTTGTTCAGGTCTTCTTGTGAGGACTTCAAGAAAAGACAAGCAAAAGGTAACAACACACTCTAAACAACAAAAAACAGAGGACACAATACACTCTAAACAGCAAATAACAGAAAACACAAGATACAATAAACTCTTTACAGCAAATAACAGACAACAAAATACACTCTAAATAGCAAACAATATATTATCTGTCTGTTTTTTACAAGTACATTTGATTTAATACTTAAAGAAATCATAAACTCTTGCAGATCAGAAAGAATTAAGAAAGTGACTGATTTAGGATTTAAGAATTTCTTTTTGGTCACTGCCACCAGAAGGAGATGAGAAGGTTCACACTATTATTTCACATGGCATACATAAATAACTCAACATGTGTATTTCCTTGTAATTCTACTTACTGAATCATTTTCTACAGGTTTAGATTTTTTCTTAGGGGAGTCAGTATTTAAAACCGCACCATTCTTTACTTTTGCTTTTGAGCCCTCTTCTTTTCTCTTCCTCTCCTACAAAATCATTTTCTAATATTCATGAACAAGAACACGTGTTATTAACTCATAAATGCATGTCTCCACGGATATTTTCTATTTTTACCAACACCCATAAAAGATACTTTCCAATTGAGAAAAACCTATAAAATTCCCAAATCGCCATCTGAAAAATTTCCAATTGCTACGTGAAAAAATTCCCAACAGGAAGGACGATTTTGTCAATTGCATGCCAAAAGTGCATAATCTGCAAGATGAAAAATAAAACAAGCGCTGTTTGTAAAACATGCATGCCCCCCATATGGGCTGTCAGTTGTAGTGGAAGCCATTGTGTGAATACGTTTTTTGTCACTGTGACCTTGACCTTTGACCTAGTGACCTGAAAATTAATAGGGGTCATCTGCCAGTCATGATCAATGTACCTATGAAGTTTCATGATTCTAGGTGTAAGCATTCTGGAGTTATCATCCGGAAACCATTTTACTATTTAGAGTCACTGTGACCTTGACCTTTGACCTGAAAATCATTAGGGGTCATCTACCAGTCATGATCAATGTACCTATGAAGTTTCATGATCCTAGGCCTAAGCATTCTTGAGTTATCATCCGGAAACCATTTTACTATTTCGAGTCACTGTGACCTTGACCTTTGACCTAGTGACCTGAAAATCAATAGGGGTCATCTGACAGTCATGATCAATGAACCTATGAAGTTTAATGATCCTAGGCCTAAGAGTTCTTGAGTTATCATTCGGAAACCATCTGGTGGACAGACGGACTGACAGACTGACATGTGCAAAACAATATACCCCCTCTTCTTCGAAGGGGGGCATAATAAGAACTGAAACTGAACATTTCAAGCCAAAATGCATGAACAATAATATTTGAAATGGTTTTTGCAATTTAAACCAAACAATTTAAAAGACCCAAAATTCCCTATCTGAAAATTTCATGAAACAATTTTCTTCCCAATTTTAGGATTTTTTGAGCCAATTCTTCCCATTTAAAACAGAACTGTGTCCTTTTCCGAATTAGCCCAAAAAATCGCTGGTCTCCGAGCATGTACTCATTACTAGTACAACTGGTAAATGAGTCTCATTCTGGGAAAATGGGGCTTAATGCATTTGCATAATATTTCTCAGATTAGCCTATGCAATCTGCACAAGCTTTTAAGGAGGTCCACACTTTCCTCCAAAACTGTATTTCGCTTCAAAGATACTTTATTTCAGCCAAATTTTAAATAAAAGTGGAAAGCGTTATCCCAGATTAGCCTGTGCAGACTACACAGCCTTGTCTAGGACAATACTTTACAAGAATGCAATAAGCCCAGTTTTCCAGGTAACAAGATAAATACAATTTATCAGTAGAAATACCAATAAACATGTAGGAACACCTACACTGCTTTTCTTTAAGTTAACGGTATCTTTGATCAAGGTTTGATATAGATAGACTTTCTCTTCATATTGGCAATACTACTCAGTGGGTACAAACAAAGATAACGCATTTAAATCCTTTTTAAAGCAACTTTTGCAAGGGTTTACCTCGCTTCATTGGGAAGAGGCCCTAGCCTATGGATTTTGGGAAGAAATTGCTCATTTTGGGAAGAATTCTCGCTAAAATTACTGCTTTGGGAAATGAAAAAGCTGGTGTAAGTTAGGATTTTTGGGAAAACTGCATGATTTTAAAGAAATTTTCAATTGGGAAGGGGCCTTTAATAGGCCCCTGTCATAAAAGGCTGAAAACCTCTGTTCTGTATCAGCTCCAATCATTTAAGTGCAACTATACTTGGTGTATACAATAAGTCAGTATTCAGGGCTTTTTTTCCATATTCAGCAAGGGCCCCATATAGGCCCCTTCCACCAAGAGAATTTCTTTAAAATGATGCATTTCCCCCTAAATTTAAAGCTTACTTTAGGAAATGTATCCCCTTTTTTCAGTTTTGACAATAATTTTTCCCTTAAAATGGAAGGCTATGCCTTTTTCTTAAATCAAGAAAAAACAAGATGTGTTTGTGAAACATTATGTCCCCACCCATATATATGACCTTTGACCTTGAAGGATGACCTTGACCTTTCACCATTCAAAATGTGAAGCTCCATGAGATAAACATGCACACCAAATATCAAGTTGCTATCTTCAATATTGCAAAGTTATGTCAGAGCCCTACACTTTGAGGGATTGGGGCCTGGGCCCTTAGAGGGGGTAATTTTGCGTCGTTTTGGGCGAAAAGGGGAATTTTAGAAGATCTTCTCACCAACCATTCAACACCTAAAACTGCTATATTTTAATGTGATTTACATAAATATACATTTAATCAAAGGTTAAGAGCATGATACCAGCTGGCAACACAGGTATAAAATAAAATTAAAAAAAAAAAAAAAAAAAAAAAAATTGAGGGGGGAATTTTTAGCTCAAATAGGGGAAAAAAGTATACTTTTTCATGGGGGAAACCTCTGATATTCGGCAGTCAAAAGTGCAAAACAAGGGCTCTGAATGTTAAAGATTGACGCAAACAAACCAACAAACAGACAGGGCAAAAACAATGTCACCCAGTATAGACTGAGCGACACTTTATATTAAAAAGTGCTAGTTAAATTGCTGTATAATAAACTCAATAAACCAATTATTGTGTGTATGGGAAAAGTTTTGCATATTTGGGGGGAAACGTTGGTCAGATTTTTGGGAAAAATGTTATATTTTGCCATTTGGAAACGGCCTTTTTTACTTTTTGCAATTGGGAAACAGCCTGTAAGAGGCTGTTATTTTGGGAAAAAAAAAAACCCTGTATCACAGCCTTACATCTGATTTCCTCAGCTCAGCCAGGGTATGCTGTATCACAAGGTCCTCTGGGTGTAGAGTGGCGTACGACTTCACCTCCCGTATATACGCCTCCTTCCTCTGTAAAACACACACATGGATATGATATGAGTCTAGTACTAGGAAAACTGGGCTTAATGCATGTGTGTAAAGAGTTGCCTGAGATAAGCCTGTGCAGCCAACACAGTCATATAGGGGACGCCTCTTTCCTCTACACTGGATTTTTGTTAAGTGGAGACAACCTTCAAATGAAAAAATCAGTAAAAGTGTTAAGTGTCGTCCCTGAATAGACAGTGGGGACTGCATCAAGCTTGTCATCACAGATGTGGCTATAGTTTATGTACATCATAACAGCTATAAGTCATACGTCCTGACAGGATTTCATGCTATAAGTCTACATACCTCATCACATATTTTCTGGTACCGTGCCTTTTCTTGTTCGTCCGTCGTCTTCCACATCACGCCCAGCCGGATCATCTTATGTACACCGGACTCTGGTACAGCCTTGGCTTTCTCCTCACAGAAGTAACTGTATGCACTCAGCCTGTATACAGATGATATGAGTTGTGTTCTGGTAAAACTGGGCATAATGCACGTGCACGTGCGTAAAGTCAGCACAGGCTAATCAGGGACGATACTTTCCGCCTAAACTTGATTTTCGGTAAGGAGGGACTTCCTTGAAACTAAAAATAACATACAAGCGGAAAGTGTCGTCCCTGATTAGCCTGTGCAGACTGCACAGGCTAATCTGGGACGACACTTTACGCACATGCATTATGCCCAGTTTTATCTGAACACTACTCATATATTTGCCAAATATTGCGACATTGGGTCTTATCCCATATGTAATCAGGGTAGCTCCAGACCAACCCTGGCATTCAGGCTGTCTGGTTAGGAGCTACCATGTCCATTATAATGTAGCTCCTGACTGAACTGCGTGAATTTGCAGGCCGGTCTCAAGTTAAGCTGGCAGCATATGGCATCAGCCATATTTTCGCAGGACACAGATCATATTATTTTATATAGATGGAGCATTGGTCTCAATTATATTTGCAAACAGTAATTATTACAATTATAATTTGAGAGTCAGTCATTCTTAAACATAAAAATTTGATTGATGTATACAGGCCCAAAACTATCAAGATTTTTTTCTTGGAAACCTTCAATCTGGATTTTTTTTTACAGCCATTGGTAAATTGTGTTTTTTTACCCAGTCTTTTTTTCCAGTATTTTGGGAAGATAGCCCATGGCTTTGACATTTGTAATTTTATAAGCATTTTCAAGAAATTGGGAAAATAAATTTGGACTTAAAACTACATGAAGGAGTTTAACATCTTTAATCACAAGCAAAAGCCTTCTTTGGCATCACTATAGTACAACAATGTATAACTGGTCTCGTATTTTGGCAAGGAAACAATCTTGCATCAGGCACCATTTATTAGGAGGCGCTTTATCTTCTTCTGAACAACTACTGCTTTCAACATGTTAAATATCAGTCAGCACTTTGCTTTCAGAAATCAACTATGACAATGCAAAAGGGTCACTTGTTATTAAAATACTATCATTAACAATGGAAGGTGTTTCAATGATAGGACTTGAACTTGTTGACAATGTTTGTTTATTTAATGACGCTTGCTTAAAAAAAATCAACAGTTTTCATTTGCCCAGGTTTTATCTTAGGAACCTTTTTCACATAAAATTTCGAATTGTGCTGCATTTTTGTTTTCCATTCAGCAGAATCACGAAACGCTTGAATTTAATTGCAAATATAATAAGCGCCTGAACAACATAGACAATATGGGGCACACGAATAATGACGGCGTTATCTAAATCGAGGTAAAGTCTAAAAAACAAACAAGACTGGATCGGACTATGCTTTGTTAAAAAGCGAAACAGCCAATGTCATTAGCGTTTTTTCTTGATTGGAAAAAAAAAGAGAGCAAATTTGGGGAAAAAAGTATACTTTTTGCTATGGGAATATAGCCGAATTTCTGCTTTAAAATTGGGCCAAAAAAACCTGTTTCCTATATGTAAAAGTGCTGTTTTCTGCAACTTGATAAAGAAGTAAACAAATAGCTGCCTTACGCACGTTCAGACCCCATATTCCCAGAGAAAGGCTCACAAACATGGCCGCTATCAGACACAATGTCTGACAAGACCCATTTTAAGGAGTCTGGCACTGTCTATATAAAATAATGCAGATTTAGCTTACTTTGGTTTCACTGGATGATTGGTGTTCACGGGGATCCTGCAACAACAACAACATGTTACCCATGAATCACACAAACACTCTTAAAACAGAGTCTCACACACTGGATAAAGTTTCTCATTTTTTCGGTAAAAAATAATCTTAAAGAATGAATGTACAACAAAATCTCACTGAATGTGATCATCTGATTCAAACAACTTTTATTTAACCCTTTACCACTTAGAGACGTGTTTCCACGCATTTTCAGTCCCTTAGAAAGTTATGTTTCATTTTTGACCTTTCTTACTAGATTCAAAGTTTTTAAGGCTTCATTTCCAAACATTTGATACTGTGCTGTTTGCAAATAGCCATTTTTACTTCGCTTCTTATTGAAGAAAGGGTAAACAAGTTCAACTGCATTAACCAAATGAGCCGCGTTCTGAAAAAACTGGGTTTAATACATGTGCGTAAAGTGTCGTCCCAGATTAGCCTGTGCACTCCGCACAGGCTAATCAGGGACGACACTTTCCGCTTTTGTGGTATTTTTAGTTTCAAGGAAGTCCCTCCTTACCGAAAATCAAGTTTCGGCGAAAAGTGTAGTCCCTGATTAGCCCTTGCGGACTGCTCAGTCTAATCTAGGATGACTCTTTACGCACATGCATTAAGCCCAGTTTTCTCAGAACACAACTCAAATGTTCACACGATGACTAAGGTCACTTACCTGGTCTTTTTCGGCTCAACTGACTTCTTTGGCTCAGTTGACTTTGAACTGTTTCCTTGATCCACATGCTTGTTGTGTTGAAACAGGTCACTTTTCTGTTTGGAAATAATAATTAAGAAATATAAAAACCTCAATCTGTGAAAAGGGGGTTTAATGCAAATGTGTGTTAACTATGCTTCCAGATAAGTACGTGCGGACTGCTCTTGCTAATCTGGGACCACACTTGTAAACAAATGCAGCCCAGTGTTCCCATAGTGGAGCTCCATATATGAGTTACCAGTTAATATTTCTGCAAAATGTCAACCAGTTTTAGAGAAGTCATTTTTAGTAAGTGTATTGAAGCACCCTTAACAGCTGGATTGCCATCAAGCTCACAAACCAAATTTAGCCGTGTCAAGCGAAATGGGTCTAATGCCATACGGGGCCAGCATAACCCCAACTTGGAAATCTGCTCTGTCTGGTCTGAACCTTAACTGTCTGCTATAAAGTCACACAAAGCTTTTTTGGTCTCACAAGCGAACAGGGAAGAACCAGCTTCATAGTCTCATATAGCATAAGAACTAATTTCGCAAAATGTGCCTCATATCATGTTTACAGCAATTTTGTTCTCCCAATCGGTAAAAGTACCAGTACAAGTCCAATTCGGCACATTGTGTGCGAAAAAAACTGACATTGGTAAAATTTGTGTCTTTAAATCTTCATATTGGAAAACTTGTGTATTTGATTTTGTGTTCCCAAATACTTCTAAATTTATAATCCAGTGTTGACAAGTTGTCAATATTATATTTACTTTGTTTCAAGCCATAGAGCTGCATAGGGAAACTAATTAAATGTTTTAATTTAATTAAACAAAACACTTTTTTTTAACCTTCAATTGGGATTTTTTTACAGCAATTGGAAATTATTTTTTTTCTAATTGGGAAAGCTCCGTTTTCCGGTACTTTATAAAGAAGGAAAGATTTTTTTTCCGGTACTTTATAAAGAAGGAAAAAAATTGCTGATTCAGGATTCAAAACAAACACAAATCTGATGGCCCAAATATAGGATGTTGCATGAGTGGTGGTTTTGTATTGAATTTATTAAACAAGTCATCTCAATGAAGATAAAAACAAGGCTTTATCTTCATTTAGATGACGAGTTTAATAAAATCAATACAAAATGACCACGAATCTAAGATTCTATTTATAACAAGACCAACAAATTTTCTTTTCATTTTATGCTCTTTTCACCGTTTATTCACATTGTAAAAGGGTTTAACTGAAGAAATTCGCTGGAATAATGACGTCATTTCGTCAAAAAAATGACGTCATTTCACAGTTATATAACTAGTGTAATAACATCCGTGTAATAAACAAAATTGAGCATTATGTTATTTCACTCCTGGAGCGCAGGTCATGTAATAAAGGAATTATATGATACAAGGTGCAAAGAAGCTTACATGATGTTGAAGGACCACATCAGTGATGACTTCTGGCAGCGTTCGGAAGTGGCGTGTCTGAAAATATTTAACACTTGGCCAATGTCTCCTTAACAATTTTATGTATGCACAAATATGTACATGACAATTTCATGTGTGTGCATTTTAAATTTAATTTGCATAAATATGTTATTCACACACATTTATACATGATTTGTTTGCTTTAAATTTCACAGCAGGTGCCTTTTGGAATTAAAATAGCGCTATAAACCATGAAATTTCGGGGGGGGGGGGGGGGGTAGGGGGTATCAAACATTATAAAATGATTATAAATAACAGTTTTCCAATTGTTTGTACCTGCATTTTTTAATTCATATAATAAATAGCTTTGGAACAATATTACTGTATTTGAAAATTAAGTCAATTAACCAATTATTGGGTTCATTAGAAAAGTTTGTCATCCTTTTTGTGAAATTTGGCCAGATTTTAATGAAAAATGTTTCTTTTTGCTATTGGGAAACAGTCTGAAAGAGGGTGTAAATTAAGACAAACAAACATGCATGCCCCCCATATGGGCTTTCAGTTGTAGTGGCAGCCATTGTGAGAATCCGTTTTCTGTCACTGTGACCTTTGACCTATTGACCTGAAAATCAATACGGGTCATCTGCCAGTCATGATAAATGTACCTATGAAGTTTCATTATCCTAGGCCTAATTATTTTTTAGTTATCATCAGGAAACCATTTTACTGTTTCGAGTCACTGTGACCTTGACCTTTGACCTAGTGACCTGAAAATTAATAGGGGTCATTTGCCAGTCATGATCAATGAACCTATGAATTTTCATTATCCTAGGCATAAGCATTCTTGAGTTATCATCTGGAAACCATTTTACTATTTAGAGTGACTGTGACCTTGACCTTTGACCAAGTGACCTGAAAATGAAATAGGGGTCATCTGCGAGTCATGATCAATGTACCTATGAAGTTTCATGATCCTAGGCGTAAGTGTTCTTGAATTATCATCCGAAAACCATTTCACTGGTTGGAGTCACCGTGACCTTGTCCTTTGACCTAGTGACCTGAAAAACAATAGGGGTCATCTGCGAATCATGATCAATGTACCTATGAAGTTTCATGATCCTATGCATAAGCGTTCTTGAGTTATCATCCGGAAACCAGTTTACTGGTTCGAGTCACCGTGACCTTGACCTTTTACCTAGTGACCTGAAAATCAATAGGGGTATTCTGCAAGTCATGATCAATGTACCTATGACATTTCATGATCCTAGGCGTAAGTGTTCTTGAGTTATCATCCAGAAACCATTTTACTGGTTCGAGTCACTGTGACCTTGACCTTTGACCTAGTGACCTGAAAATCAATAGGGGTCATCTGCAAGTCATGATCAATGTACCTATGAACTTTCATGATCCTAGGCGTAAGCGTTCTTGAGTTATCATCCGGAAACCATCTGGTGGACGGACCGACGGACTGACCGACATGAGCAAAACAATATACCCCCTCTTCTCCAAAGGGGAGAATAATAAATCACTGTATAGGCATACATAGAAACACTGTGATCATTTGAGGATTATATTTTGCAAAATAAACAAGTTCAGTACAGTGGTAACAACTCACTGATTTCATATGTAACATGTCACTGATATCAGATGTAACAAGTCACATATTACAGATGTAACAACACACTGATTTCAGATGTAAAAACACACTGCTTTCAGATGTAACAACTCACTGATTTCAGATGTAACAATACACTGATTTCAGATGTAATAACACACTGATTTCAGATGTAACAACTCACTTATTTCAGATGTAACAACTCACTGATTTCAGATGTAACTAGAAATGGCGCGGCAGAGGCCGACGCGTATCCCCACGCCGAATGTTTGACCTAGGTGTGCCCCAGGGTTGGTAATGGGGCCATGCATAGCTGAGATTGACCGTATTGTCATAAGAGAAGTTCATCATCAATTAGAAGTGAATTGGTGTAGAAATGAAGAAGTTATAGTAAAAGGCAATTTTGGGTGGGTGTGACATATGTGGGCAGGGCGCCCCAGGGTTGGTAATTGTGCCATGCATAGTTGAGATTGACCGTATTGTCATAAGAGAAGTTCAGTATCAATTTGAAGTGAATCGGTGTAGAAATGAAGAAATTATAGTAAAAGGCCATTTTGGGCGGGTGTGGTCTATGTGGGCGGGGCCCCAGGGTTGGTAATGGGGCCATGCATAGTTGAGATTGACCGTATTGTCATAAGAGAGGTTCAGTATCAATTTGAAGTGAATCGGTGTAGAAATGAAGAAATTATAGTAAAAGGCAATTTTGGGTGGGTGTGGTCTATGTGGGCGGGGCGCCCCAGGGTTGGTAATGGGGCCATGCATAGTTGAGATTGACTGTATTGTCATAAGAGAAGTTCAATATCAATTTGAAGTGAATCGGTGTAGAAATGAAGAAATTATAGTAAAGGCAATTTTGGGTGGGTGTGGTCTATGTGGGCGGGGCCCCAGGGTTGGTTATGGGGCCATGCATAGTTGAGATTGACCCTAATGTCATAAGAGAAGTTCAGTATCAATTTGAAGTGAATCCGTGTAGAAATGAAAAAGTTAAAGTAAATGGAATTTTTTGGTGGGTGTGGCCTATGTGGGCGGGCGCCCCAGGGTTGGGATTGGGGCCATGCATAGTTGAGATTGACCCTAATGTCATAACAAAAGTTCAGTATCAATTTGAAGTGAATCCGTGTAGAAATGAAAAAATTATAGTAAATGGAAATTTTTGGTGGGTGTGGCCTATGTGGGCGGGGCGCCCCAGGGTTGGGAATGGGGCCATGCATGGTTGAGATTGACAGTATTGTCATAAGAGAGGTCCAGTATCAATTTGAAGTGAATCGGTGTAGAAATAAAGAAGTAAATGTAAAATAACCTAAAAAAATGAGTGATAATTTCTGACGCGGCCCCACCCCAACCGCTATAACTTTTGACCCAGGGGTCAGATCAAAATTCCAAATAGTGCAGGGTCGCACATATGCTCATAGCTACCATGTGTGTAATTTTCAAGGTTCTAGTGCTTTTAGTGTAGGAGGAGATAGTGGCCAGGACGGACGGACAGACAGACGGACGGACGGACGGACGGCGGAGATAACCACAATATCCCCACCTTTTTTTCAAAAAGCGTGGGGATAACAAAACACTGCTTTCATTACACAAGCAACAACTCACAGATTTCAGCAGTACTTTCCACTTCTCCTCGCACTTGGCTCTCGGCAGATCCACAGTCCGTGCCACAACGTCCCAGTCCACGATCACCTGGTCGTATGGCATGAATGATAACTGGCCTGGATCACAGTTCAACATTGCCACATGGACTAACTCCATGATCTTCACAGTCGTCCACTTGAAGCTATCTGCATTAACTAAAATAACAGATATTTAGATACAGATTTCTCACAAACATGACAGATACACTAACAGTTTGTTTATTATTCAAAATCAGGGCTGGTATACAGCCCCATGATTTTTCCCCAGTCCAAAGGGACCAGACCCCATTCCCAAAACAAGAAAAACAAGAGATGTGTTTGTCAGAAACACAATGCCCCCTAATGCGCCGCTTTTTTTTTTACTTTGACCTTGTAGGATGACCTTGACCTTTCACCACTCAAAATATGCAGCTCCTAAGATACACATGCATGCCAAATATCAAGTTGCTATGTTCAATATTTCAAAAGTTATTGCAAAACTCTACTCAAGGTTAAAGTCATGGGACAGAATGACAGACAGAAAGACAGGCCAAAAACAATATACCCCCGATCTATCGATCTGGGGCATAAAAATGAAGATCTCCACATAACAACACGGCTGTTAAAAGTAGTTTCATTGCTTTGGATTATCATACTTTAAATAGGTTAACACATTTTATACATTTCTATTTTTATTTATTAACATAACATGTCTTTTTTATATGGAAAGGGGCTAGCCTTTCATTTTGGGAAAAAAAAATAACGACAAAACTGAAAAAGGAGAGGAAATCTCCCAAAGTAAGCTTGAAATTTAGGGAATATTTCATCTAAATGAAATTCTCTAATGGGAAGGGGCCTTTCTCTTGGGGAATGGGTCGATAAAAGGCCCTTGCTAAAGAAGGAAAAAAAGCCCTGTATAAGAGTATGATAGATATAGTAGTCTTATACTATCAAGTAAAATAGAATGTAGTTAAAAACATGAGCAATACTTAGCCTGAAAATAGAAAACAATTTGTGCATGTTATTATTTGGCCTTGATTTACTCCCACCTTTCTTTTGCTGATTGTCACCTGCAGCATCCGGTTCATCTGTTTCATCATCCACTTTCCCTTTTGAACAACAAGAAGTTTTATTTATAACATTATTATATAAAGATCTTGTTTCATAACACTTTTATCTTGTGGCAGTCTGTCTGTTTGTTTTGTCTGCAGGGCAAAAAAACCTTCTTCGCAAGGGGCCTCTTTTTCTTCCCCTTAAACAAAAAAGGCCCTTTTGCCTACAGAAATTTCTTTAAAATCATGCATTTTTCTCTAAATTTCCAATCTACCTAAGTATTTTTCATCCCCAAAAGCCAGAAAAATGTGTCGTTTTTTTCCCAACAAAAAGGGTGTGGCCCTTTCCCCAACATTGGTGTTTTTGCCCTGGTCTGCATTGTTGGCATGTTTCCATCAGTATTGGAGTCCTATAATGACGGTCAGTTAAGCGACTCTACTCTAAGTGCACATACATATGCCGTAACTGACAACTGCCCAACTTGAAACAGACGCATTTGGGAGAATGGGTGCAGAAATAATTTCATACTTATAATATAATAATAACAAGGGACAAAATTGTCACAAAACCAGGTTTTCATTGTGAAAAAAAATCTGATAAAGGGAGAAAACTCAAACTGAACTTTTGAAATGAACAAACAAAATTAACCCCCTTTGTAAGTTTGTTTTTAAAAAAAATATATTTTTAGTCGTGGCGACCTTGACATTGGAGATATTGATGTGATTCTTTCGTGCGACACAACGTCCCATGATGGTGAACAAATGTGCCAAATGATTTTAAAATCTCACAATGAATGACATAGTTATGGCCAGGACAAGCTCATTTATGGCCATTTTTGACCTTTGAACTCAAAGTGTGACCTTGACCTTGGAGATATCGACGTAATTATTTTGCGCGACACACCGTCTAATGATGGTGAACAAATGTGCCAAATGATTTTAAAATCTGACAATGAACGACATAGTTATGGCCCGGACAAGCTTGTTCCGCCCGCCCCCCAGCCCGCCAGCCAGCCCGCCCGCCAGCATTCGCCAATCTAATAACCAGTTTTTTCCTTCAGAAAACCTGGTTAATAATAAGTTTAGCAATAATTAGAGCGACTTTTTCTCCAATTGGAATTGGGGAAAAAACTGGTTTCATCTAATAAGGGAAAAAATTGATGCTACAAAAACTTTAAAATTTGGAAAATTCACATCATGAAATCTTAAGATTGTGAGTGATGGCTATTTTGAATTACTTGGTATTTAATTGCACAAACTTTCATATTCTTTTAACTCATTTAAAGGCATATTTGTATACGATAATAGTCTATTCAGTGTTCTCCGGAAGCAGAGATTTTACCGGTTACTAACAATTTTTGCGAGGGCTACTTGTCCCCAAAATATCAATTCAAAACAGCGCAAATAATGACAGGTTTAGTTTTAAGTCTACGGCTACTTTGAAAATATAACTTGCTACTCAAATTTAAATGGAGAACACGGAGTATGTTTTCATGAAACCAATTTAGAGTACAAAGTAATTTCGAAGCAAAGAATTTGATAAATGTTTTGTAACAAAGTATACTTCAACACCGTTATTTCGAAGTCGTCGGGACAGTTAAAAAAACTTCGGATTAACGATAATTTGAAATAAACATTTGACAGACGACTTCTTTGATTCTGTAATAATAAAACATTGTGGAATTCGCATTGTTCAGTTACATGCTACTATTAATAATTGTCTTACTTAAAAACGTAAACTAGTCAGATTGCAATAGATTTTTACTTGTAACAAACGAAGGAATAAAACGATTATTGTTCTTCTTTTTATAATTTCTCTATATGCAAGTACAGAACATATTAAATATAATAAATATGCACAAATTATCAGACCATATAAAATATAACGAATAGCACGAATTGTCATACATGTAAATACAGATGAATACATTTTCGGAAATGAATGAACATTTTTCGTAAATAAGACGCCATGTCTCTCTGAACACTAGCCTTAGCAGCACTAAACTGGACGCGTGTAACATATTTCTCCAATTTGTCAAGGACATTTAAGAACTCACTTCGGCCCGTGTTTTGCTCGCAGAAGGTAGAGTTTATATAAGATGAATTTCATTGGACCACACTTACTCAGACCTAACGTGACACGTTAATTTGTTACTAAAGAATGCAAAACAACATATATAGTAATTATCAGCTTTTGACGACATTATAAAATTAACACGCTACGCGCAGACGACAAAGGTGTTATTATCAGCTTTTGACGCACAACGCCCAGACGACAAAGGTGTGAAATTATGCTCAGAGTTTTGCAGCTTTAACTTCGGATTAAAGATTGATGATTAGGTGCAATTTATAGTGTTGGGACTGATAGAATCACTTCCAATTAACTATTTTTTCGGTTTAACGAAGTTCAGATTAACAATGATATTTACATTAAACAAAGAAGAACCGAAATCGGGACCGGAAAAATACTTTGGAATAACGGTGACTTCGGATTATTGGTGTTCGAAATAACGGTGTTTAAGTGTACATAACAAACATGTTATCATACTAATCAGTAATTCAGCTTTCTTCTTTTACCTCAACACCCAAAAATGATTTTAAAAAACACACTGCATTATCACTTACCTTTATTATTATTTGACGGCCCTGTCTTTTTGGGAGACATCACTGGAGGCTCAGACTCGCTGCTAGAACTACTGCTGCTGCTACCGCTGTCATCATCACTACTGCTGGAATCTGAGCTGGGCATGGTTGGTTTAATGCTACAATATAAAAGTCAATCACCCTGGTTATGTTGATTATTATATATATAGCAACATATGGGCATGTCAGAATGTATCTATGATTATTAACCAAACATAAATTTGTGAAAGATAAAATGAATAAATAAATAAATATTATTTTTTACATGATGCTCTTTAAGGGAATGTGGATGATGACTTAAAGTAAATTATTCAATGGTCTTCAATGATCTGCTTGCTTGTTTGTTCTACAATTATGCTGGAAACAGGGATGATGATGTAAAGCATCATATTGGCATGTTCTGAGAAAAATGGGCATAATTCATGTGCGTAAAGTGTCATCCCAGATTAGCCTGTGCAGTCCGCACAGGCTAATCAGGGACGACACTTTTCGCTTTTATGATATTTTCGTTTAAATGAAGTATCTTCTTAGCAAAACTCCAATTTAGGCGAAAAGTCATCCCTGATTAGCCTGTGCGAACTGCACAGGCTAATCTGGGATGACACTTTCCGCACATGCATTAAGCCCAGTTTTCTCAGAACCATGCTCATGTAAAGCATCATATTTGCATGTAAGAATGTGACTATGCAACCAAGCTATAAAAATCCTGATCACAATGAGGATTTAACCTGGCTCGTCCTGTCTAAATCAGTCACTACCATGTCGCTGTAACAGCTAGTTCTTCTAGCTCTGAGCTTTTATGACTACATATGCACAGATCAGCGTTCTTCATGATATTTGAGGAAATTCCATGCAAACAAAATATGTCTCACGTATGTCTATAAAATCGAGTTAAATCAAACAAAAACATCTTTACCTACACAGTAGCAGTCATCAACAACATCAAATAACGCGTCATTTGTGGCGAAATACTTAAAAAAAAACTTGACACAAAAACACATATCAAACAGAAAACCAAAGTTTTGAACAGACAATTTGTTCTATCTTACAGAGGTTGAGGAGAAAGTCGGTGTATTACGATTGGTTAATTAGACACAAGATTGATCTTGCAGAGGATTTCGGAGATAATCTTATCAATAGTGTATTCGGTGTTTTTTCTCATTCAAAATCCGGTCCGGTAATTGGCCCAATTCCTAAAGGAAACAAGAGCACCGCCTTGCGGGTGCAGAGCGCTCATCTATTTTCTTTTTAAAGGTGAATGGACTCTCAATTTCAATCACAAAGGAGGGAGGGGTAGATTGAAGAGGGGTGTATAGTGTGGGGGTGTGGACATTTATTACATTATTTTCCAAAAATCCAGTAAAAAAAAATGCAAAAAAAATTTTGGGGGGGGGGGGGGGTTGGGGGGGGGGTATTGTGTGAGGGTGTGGTGGTCATTTGTGAGATGATCTTATTAAAAAAAAATAGGGGGGGGGGGAGGGCACGGGGGATGGTTTGGGTGGAGTCTATTGTGGTATATCAGGTAAGAGTAGTTTTGTCAAAGTATCAATCAAATCTAATCACAAATAAAGAAGTTATGGCAATTTTAGCAAAATTTAATTATTTGACCTTGAGAGTCAAGGTCATTCAAAGGTCAAGGTAAAATTCAACTTGCCAGGTACAGTAACCTCATGATAGCATGAAAGTATTTGAAGTTTGAAAGCGATAGCCTTGATACTTTAGAAGTAAAGTGGATCGAAACACAAAATTTTACCATATATTCAAAGTTACGAAGTCAAAAAAGGGCCATAATTCCATAAAAGTGACAACCAGAGTTATGCAACTTGTCCTTTTACTGTACCCTTATGATAGTTTGCGAGTGTTCCAAGTATGAAAGCAATATCGATGATAATTTGGGGGTAAAGTGGACCAAAAAACAAAAGTATTAAGGGCCCATAATTCCGTCCAAATGCCAGTCAGAGTTACATAACTTTGCCTGCACAGTCCCCTTATGATAGTTAATAAGTGTTGCAAGTATGAAAGCAATAGCTTTGATACTTTAGGAAAAAAGTGGACCTAAACACAAATCTTAACCAAATTTTCAATTTTCTAAGCATAAAAAGGGCACATAATTCTGTCAAAATGCCAGTCAGAGTTACATAACTTTGCCTGCACAGTCCCCTTATGATAGTTAGTAAGTGTTGCAAGTATGAAAGCAATAGCTTTGATACTTAAGGAATAAAATAAACCTAAACAAAAAACTTAACTAAAATTTTCAATTTTCTAAGTATAAAAAGGGCACATAATTCTGTCAAAATGCACGCCAGAGTTATCTAACTTTTCCTGCCCAGTCCCCTCATGATAGTTAGTAAGTGTACCAAGTTTGAATGCAATAGCATTGATACTTTCTGAGAAAAGTGGACCTAAACGCAAATCTTAACCGGACGCCAACGCCGACGCCAAGGTGATGACAATAGCTCATAATTAAAATAAAATAAAATAGATGAGCTAAAAAAGTATATATTTTCCCAAATTGGAGCTTAAAATTACCAATGGAAGGTTTCCAAAAAAAAAGTTTTTTTTAAAATCTCAATATTTTGATCATCTCCCATCCATATTCAACCTCAGTTCAACCTCAGTAAATATAACCCTGAAAACATTAAGTCTTTAATACTCTCACTTTTTAAGATTTTTTAGCAAAACAACAAAAACACCAATTTCCCACTTTAAGTCAAATGCTGCAAATTGCCCCAATCCAAAGCCGACATGCAAAGGGACCCAGCCCCATTCCCAAAATGGTGACACAACACTAGTATTTTTGAATGCTGATTACTTGGCTTTTTAAAATTGCAAAAACTGACATATTGTCATGAACTGTTGACGTGTTTGAAACTTTGGATAAATATCATTATTATGCGAGCACACCATACTATCAACTTGCCAATAGAGAATCACATGCCAAAAAACGTTAAATATTTCCATTAGAATTTGATCCTTTTGGCTTTTGTGTATGTATGACAAGATGTAAAAATAAATCATTTTTCTGTATTATTATTTTGCCGCAGTACACTTCTGATTTTTTGCAAAATTGACCAATGAAAGTACAACAATGAAAAAATATAAGATGATCACAAAAACTAAACAGTTTATAACGCTGTCATTTAACCTTTTTTCAGATTGAAAAAGGTTTCATTGAGAATAAATAAACATTACCGTTAATAAAATGATGTACACAGGGTTCGACATTACCTTTTTATACAGCAAGACCGTCGGACCAGCTCCTCTTAAAATGTACTAGCCCGAACCTGATGTCTACTAGACCACAAATGACATAGCAAATTAACACAATTGTGTCATGTAACTGTTTAATCAGGATTTATTAGTAAATAATCAGTGAACACCAGATTTTTTTTATGCATAGAGTTAAACAATAAAATAAAACTTTTTTTTTGCTTTTCTCCATCAAATTCAATCCATGGGAACTGACTCGATTTTCCATCTAGGATAAAATTGTCGTTTTCGTGTTTCTTCATATTTACGTTTCGTGTCAGTTTAAGCGTCGGATTCTTTTTTATTAACCGATTTGTCGGACGAAAATCCGAACTTGAACAAAGCCATTCTTTAAATTACATTCTCTTGTCTGCTACGCAAAAATGTTTACATTGACGATACTGATTTTCGATAGAAGTCGTAAAATCATGCTCTACAGTTTGACGACACTGCAGAAAATCATTAATATTTATGACAACTTGACCAATGGAAACAAGCAATTTCTGCAGGAAGCTCTCCTTTGCGTCTAAAAATAGCGATGAATCATCTTAATGCTCCGCGTTTATTTAAATACACTAGTTTTGTTTTAATGTAAATAACGGATACGAGAGTAATTTTACACATTAAAAATAAAGGTTTTCACAGCAGCTAGTTATAGTTATATGAATCAGTATAGATTTTTTTATGTACGACCAGGCGGACAAGCTAGCCCGCAGTTTTACTAGCCCGACCACCGATCTTACTAGACAATGTCTGTCGGACGTGCCTTAGTGTCGAACCCTGGTACACAAAAGCACTCACTATCGCCAATAAAGGATCACTGTTTACAGCATTATCTCCCCTGTCAGATCAACAGTTGGAGCATCTTTTCACAAATTTGTAAAATTGTACATTTATCCAAGAGACACACTATGCCACAATTGTTTTTGATTTGATTATACTAATTACTTTTTCATGAAATACATGATAGTGACCCCCTATTGGTGTGACCCCCTATTGGAGAGTTGACTGTAACACTTAAGTTGTTTTCATTCACATATTAGTGATAAATATATAATGTTTTTGTTTGTTTAAGCCAGAAAATAGTTTATGTAGCTTATTTTACCAAAAGTACCACCAGGATTCTGAGAGGCAAGTTTCTTTGAAAAATCTTTGTTACCAGTTGCAACTCCCAGTGACCCGTAGGAAAAAAAGCTGGGAATTGGATTATTGACCCTACTGTAACACTAACAGCAAGCTCATATAACTAGGCAGAATAATTATATATCCTACTAGAAATATGATTTTGTCAAGATTATTTCAAAGATAAAATAGATAAATCAAAGGAAAAATATTCAATAAACAGACTTTTTGCAATAGTTTTCAACGGCGCCTCGTTTTCAACGGACTTCTTGATCTTGATGTGTTATGGTGAAACATTGAAAAACGTTTACTCACCGCGTGTGCGTCAAGTAGCTGTGAAACATACTTAGTTTTCGAGCCCCCCTCTAATTTGGTTTATAAACGCAGAAACAGGATCATTAGTAGCTGTTTATTTGCGAATCAAGTCCGGAGGAAGAGAGTTCCAGTCACATATTGTGTTTGGGATGAAACTGAACTTAAGTACGTTTGTCCTTGTGTTCATTATGCATGTTTTTGGTAAAATGAATAGGTGGATGGAGTTGATCCAATGCAGGGGTTGAAGAATTTTTCCATAGCCACTCGCCCTGCAGGGCTAGTAGGCCCGACAATCCACTCGCCCTTCACTTTAATCTACTCGCCCTGCATTAAAAAAATAGATATCTGTATTTATAGTTATGATCAACCAGAACCTTTTAAACCAAATTTTCATAGTGACACTAAACTGCAAACAAATTAACTACATTATCTGATGGATTATATTTGCTTTCATTACGTTTTCTGCACCTCTTTCCTTTTCTCAATTCTTTCCGCTTCTCGTTTTGACAACCTTTCTAATTCTTTCTGTTCCCTGTCGCTTGCACCTTGCAGATATTTTAAAATAGAACCCTTTTCCATTTTAATATTGCAGACGAACTTTTACTTAAAAGACACGCTTGATTGACAAACGGTTACAATATGGTAAATTTTGCCTAAGGCTTCTGATCATGAAATTCGGAATTATTCTGTTAATTAATAATTATTTTTTCTGTTTATTTTTAATTAAATATAAGAAGTATTATAATTAACCATGATGAATTATTGTTTTATTGATATTTACATTAAAATTCACGGGATGACCAATATATTTAACAGTTTTATTCACTTTTAATTGATTAGCTAAAAGCACTGACAACGACGAAAAGAGCGCAGCCGATTTCGAGAATTATTTTTACCCTGTCCGTGACGTCATTTTTCATTGTCTAAACAAAAGTGCAGTTTCTTTGTGTACTAAACGTATTTGTTGTTTGTTCGAAAAAATGTTCGCAATTTGTATCTATGGAAGGAGTTCAGGAACTGAATTTATATTTCTCAACTTGAAAAACAGCACTCGCCCGGTCGGTCGAGTATTTAACAAATTTTACTCGCCAGACCGTCAACTTCACTCGCATATGCGAGCGGTCGAGTGGATTCTTCAACCCCTGTCCAATGGTCAATTTGCACATGAATTAAGTCCTTTACATAGTAATATTAGTCTATTTTGTTTTCTTCTTTCTTTCAAAGGTTGGAGTTCTAATTCTTTTAAAATTTTAGTCATGGATCCTGGTTCATAGTCCCGATAATTAGAAGTGATGAATCTAGCTGAACGCTTTTGTACGCTTTCAAGTTTTTCTTGTAAATAAATTTGATGCGGATCCCAGGCCGCGCTGGCATATTCTAACACTGGGCGGATTAAGCCTTTATATGCCTGAAGTTTTACGTCTTGAGGACACTTGGATAAATTTCTTTTGAGAAGACCTAACGTTCTGTACGATTTGTTGCAGACTTCATTTATATGTTTGCTCCAATTCAGTTCACATGTGATATTCACTCCAAGATATTTAATACAAGATAAGAAGTCTAGACGAGTATTTTTCAATGTGTAGTCAAAATTAATTTTATTCTTTTTATGTGAAAGAGTCATCATGTTGCATTTACTGGGTTGGAATCTCATACCCCAAGAAGTGACCCAATTACCAAGTTTATTAATGTCCGATTGTAGATCTAAGCAGTCTTCAAAATTATTAATTTCCCTATAGCAAACACAATCGTCGGCAAAAAGTCTAATATTCGAAGTCATGTCCATAGAGATGTCATTAATATGCACCAAAAATAGGATAGGGCCTAACACAGTTCCCTGCGTTACTGCGGATTTAACAATTGAGGATTCTGATCTGGTGCCATTAACTACAACGCATTGCTTACGGTTTACTCAAAATGAGTCTATCCACTGTAGAATGTTTACGGGAACTCCATATTTGTGTAATTTAGGTTTTAATAATTCATGAGGCACGGTGTCAAACGCCTTTTCGAAGTCGAGTATAAAAATGTCCACTTGTTTGGATTTATCTATTGATGTTGCCCAGTCATTAATGACAGTTACAAGTTGGGTTTCACAACTGCGATTTTTACGAAAAGCATGTTGATTTTTGTTCAGAATAGAGTTGTTATCAAAATGTTGCATTAAGTTGGAACAGATGATATGCTCTAGAATTTTGCAACATATGCAAGTCAACGACACAGGTCTATAGTTACTTGGTTTTGATCTGTCATCTTTCTTGTATAACGGACAAATATTTGCTGATTTCCAATCCTCCGGAATAGTACCAATGTTTACTGATTGTTGAAAGAGATGTGCTAAGACACTTGATATACTAGTTGCAAGTTCTTTTAACCCTTTGCATGCTGGGAAATTTGTCGTCTGCAAAAATGTCGTCTGCAGAATTTCTAAAATTAGCATTTTCTTCGATTTTTTTTCAAAGAATACTATCAGAATAGCAAACAGTTTGGATCCTGATGAGACGCTACGTTCTGTGGCGTCTCATCTGGATCCAAACTGTTTGCAAAGGCCTTTAAAATTCAGCTCCAGCGCTTTAAGGGTTAATACTTTTGGATGTATACTATCAGGACCCATGGCCTTGGTTGTATTTAAGCCTTGAAGCAATTTTTCTACTCCTTTTTCAGTAATATTGAAATATTTGTCCTTAGCAAAGTCCGAAGTTTCCTTTCTCATTGCGTCATAATCTCCTATGGACAGGGACTACTCTACGGGCGACTAGAGCGATAATTACGCTCTAACGCCTGTGATATCGCCTTACGAGCCCAGAAAAAGCGAAGATCAAGTCGCCCAATTTTTTTAGTAAACAAGACCGGAAAAGCGAAAATCAAGCCGCCTGATTATTATTGCCAATGCGTGCTACCCCCCGCAGGCGATTAGCAAGTTTATTGTTGGTTGTTTATCTAACGGTTACACAATTTACCCCCCGCACAGATGTTTAATTGACCGTGACAAAGCAGTCTCTTAATATTGGTTGCTTTAACAACACACTCGTGCCTCTTCACGCGTGCCGTAAGTTGTCTAATGATAACGTGATAATTGATTGACCATCCGATAATTGCAGTTTTTTTCGCAGACGGCACGGTTAAAGAAAGTTGGCAACAATAACTTAAGAAAAACAAAATTGATCAAAGGTCTATTAATTACGTAGATCCACTATTAAGTCCAGCGAGTTTTGTCAGTTTGTTAAACCACCGATAATTACAAGTATTAAACACCCGTTTTATATAAAGTGGAATCACAGTTCATTTTTTATACTAACAAGTCATAATACTACACATAAACATTGAGAAAACACATTTCCTCGATTAGATATAAATTATCCGAGTAGAATTAAATTACTACGTCATGACCATCGACATTGCAAATGGCAGACGTATTGTAAAATTCAACCCGCGTTCAATTCAAAGCTGGCGATTCAAATTTCAAGTAATGGTGATTAATAAATGGAGAAAGCATTAACTGGATTTAACAAACATTTGATAAGGTTTGTTAAACCAGATAACAACAAGGACAATTTGGATTATTAAAGTTAAACAGGCAAGGCATTCTTAAGTGTACATATTTCAGACATGTATGGTATTCGGATAAACAGTAATAGATATACTAGATGTTCTCTGCATTACGATTGTGTTTTGTTACAAAAGCAGTCATAGGGATGATGGTAATATAATGACAATAAATGTGATGAAAAGGTGCTACCGGTACATATCTCAAATGTGTTAAATGACTTAAATGTGTCATGATGAAGTAGATTTCAATGAGAATTTATTGTTTTTTTTACAAATAAACATAGTATAATGATACTACCAGCGATAACATCATGATCACTAAACTTGTCTGGCGAGTAGATATTTTCAAATTGACTGGGTAGTGTTGTAATTAACAAATCCAGAATGTTTTTGTTCTCATGGGAAAATTTACAAGTTGTTCAGCACTATGTTTGTCTAGGATATCAATATGGGATTGGCCATCACAGTCCGATAAGCATGATGACGTAAATTTATTTAGTTTATTTTTCTGAAGTTAAAATCACCCAATACATGTATACATGGTGTGACATTTTCTTTCACATAAGATTTAATTTTACATAACTGATCTTTAAATAAGACAAGATGATCTACTGGGGCATCCGGCTGCCTATACCAACTGCTGAAGAAGTGATCTTTCCCTTTTAAAGATAATTTGGCCCATACTGATTCTGATTCATTTTCAACTGAGTTAAACGGAAATTAAATTTGATGAGTAACATAGTACCACCACCGTTTAAATTCCAAACTGTCTGGTATAATTTCATTTGATTTAATAGTAATACTATTATCCAACTTGGTTTCCTGTATTGTGACCATGTCCGGATTTTCCGTTGCTAAGGTTTGTAGTTCCAGTTTTTTACCCCTAACACTGTTGATATTTATTGACATAATAACGACTTTACTCCTATTTATTGAACATAATTGCTTTTTAATACTTTTATAAGTATCAGATAGAACTTCAAATTGGTTTCTGGTTTCATAATCTGACAATACACTAGAAAAAGATGATGCAGACTTAACACAGACCTCGCGAAATCTTGTGTCATCTAAACAAAATACAAACGTTGCCTGTATTTAAGCAAATATAATTTCTACAAAAATGACTGTGCATACAAATCAAAGTTGCCTCAACAATACTGACCAATTTAATCGTATGCGTTGGTTTCGATTGCCCGCTATGATCTTGAATTTGAACCATGTGCAAAAATAAAATTTTAGAATATTTTTTTTTGTTGTGTAAGTTGCTCATCAAGGTTGCATAGCACTAAACTCAATAAGGCCATCCCTAAGAAAATGTTAGTATGGGATAATCTGACCCATAAGATGACGGGTGGATCGGCAGGTAGGTGATTTTTTTAGGAAGGTTTGTTGTACTTGTAAGCCAATTATTGTAAGCAAAGACCTATAGATAACTTAAGTTATCTATAGGTCTTTGTTGTAAGTGAATAAATGCCATAGGTTTATTGTCGCAGTAACCTCTCGAGTCCGTTTCCTCTGTTGAACAAGTACCGGGATGCAGGATCACATCATCATGACTTTGACTCCATTGGTAATTGTATGCTCGGGTACTACTTAAATGTACCCCGGGTACGGAAAATGTACCAACACGTGCATAACAGACCAATTAAGACAGTACCCGAGTTGTATTCCCGCCAAAAGTCCGATGTCCGAAAACGCGCTACGGAATACGAAACAAAATTCTTTGTGAACGAAACCTGCATCAACATTCTTTTTATAGTAGGAGTTTCGATAATATAGAATTCATTTTACAGATTATTGACATAGATATGACATAATAGCGTTAGACTTCCTGGGTACGATTCAGTATATTTTCCGTACCCGGGGTACATTTAAGTATACTTAATAGTACCCGGGGTACATATAAGATGTACCCGAGCCTAAAATGACATATCAAGCGTGACGCTCGTGTAGTTCACAATTGAACGTTAATTAAAGTAAACACACCGGTAAGTGGAACTTTTTTTTAAATAACTTTTTTAAACAATTTTTTAATGTAAGCATTTCAACAAGTGCATAAAAGACAGTTGTGTATGCTGCCAATGGCAATTTGAAATACATCAGATTTACTTTATTTAATCAGTTTTTGTTCTTAGCCAAATGTTCGATGTGTATGTAGCATTCTTCATCACGGTTATACAGCACGCAACGTGATTTTTTTGTCACCGATTTAAGACGTATTAAAGGATTTATTCTTAAATCTTAAGATATCGACACGAACTAAAAGAAAAACTGTCTTTCATCCACGAACAATTTTGCAAGTGTATTTCAATAACTTGAGATATTTAAAAAGTCCTTAACGGTGTATTTACATACTGTCCAGCCCTTGTGTAAATCATAAAAAACCGTTGATTCTGCACCCTGAGTACTATTGGAAATCGCTTTAGATCGCTCCCATAGAAAGGCGAACCGAACACCTTCCGGTCGCTGGGCGGACATTAAGTTTAAAGGCATACACAAAACAATAAATGTATAGTATTTATACAACTTTTCTGGGTCGATGCGCATTTGTTTTCTGCCACCGTCTGACTGACACAGTTATATTTTACAGTTACTTGAAGTAGAGCGGGATTAAATTTAATAATGTACGCTCAAGCTTTCCACGGGGATTACGTGACGTTGTACATTATGCATATCGTTCAAGCGCCTGTCTAGATGCACAAGGCCTACGACGAAACGTACACAGATTACAATTAAAAACTGATGAAGTATTTTCGTAATGTTAAGGGAATGTTAATATATTGTTTAGTTGTTATACCAATGAACATGACAGAAAATAATGTGTATGCTTAAGTATGAAGACTATGTACCGTTGTTTAAGTCTGAACAAACGTCTCTCCTTCTGTGTGTCTGTTAAATGAAGTACATAACCTGTCTCATAGCACAGATATATGAAATTATTGTAGTTTTGAAAAATGCGGTTTTTATGTTGGCTTTGTGCATGCTATTTACCAGCGATAGAACGTTAATGGTTAACGCATTTATGCCTAGTGGACTCTCACATCCTACTAAATTTGATCAAAGTATTTCCAAAATTAGGGATGTCTAGTATATATTCATTTGTATATTTAGAATATGTTTTACAGAAATTCCTTTAAGCTAACAGTGCAGACCCTGGTGAGACGCCGCACCATGCGGCGTCTCATCTGGGTATACGCTGTTCGCCAAGGCCTTTTTTCTAGACGCTAGGCATAAACGGGTTAATTTAGTGCGAAAAATGTAAGGTTTTGTGTAGTCATTTACATGCGTTGTCGATTCAACATTTGTTAAAATAATTGACCAACTGTTCACAAGCGTTGAGTTTTAATAAAGTTGTGGTTTAGTTTAATTTCAGTTCAGTAACTAGGTCATGTCATTTTTCATTGCTGAAGGATTGTGCACCGTTTGCGGACGCCCTGAAGATTCTTCAACTGAGCGGTGCCATGAAAATTGATCACAGTTACACACTAAGGCATCATGGCATCAGGGCAACATAAAACTTGTTTTTGCTCTTAAAGAAAACCCTTTAAATTTAAACACTCAGTAGTATTTGTAATTGTTTAATTTATTAATAAGAAAAGAATTCGATTAATAAGGGTTATGGTTATTTGAATGATAATGATTATAACTTTCAAGTATTTTGAGAATAGACAAAAATAATTTTACTCATAACTATGCGTAAATTATCAGCTTGTTAAAGAGGATCTGCCATTATCTATGAAATATTGGTGTCGTGATTGCGTATCGTGATAACAAACGCGAGTAAATATGCCTTTTTGTGAGTTTAGCAATATAAATAATACACGTCCCAAAAAAACTTTGGCCGGCGTAATTTGAATGAGTCAGTCGCATTATCCCAACATTGTTAAAGGATGGCATAGGTATACTCTGATCCGTTTGCGAACAACTATGGTTAATACCAAGTTTTGCAAGTCAGATTTGCTAATCACGCAAAACCTGATTACTGCTGCATCCGCGCCGATAAAGATTTCGCCATTTATATCAGAGGTTTCAGTTCTTCCAATATATTCATTCACAAATTGACACATAATGTGAATATTGTGTTATATAGAATATTTTTTAACGGAGCGTATATAGAAAACACCATCAAACTATTTTTGAATTATATATAAATACGCGTCGCGGAAGAGAATGTTTATGAATTACTAAAATAGTCCACTAATTGCTACGTCTTAATCACGTGGTACTTTGCGCGTCATTCGAAATCCGAGGCTTCAAATAAAATAGGGACAATAAAACTACTGCTAATCAACACAGGATATGGAGAGTCCAATACACAATCACGCGTCTGTCGCGTAACCTCGTTGATAGTGCTTGCTAGTACAGCGGGGTTAAATTTGAAAACTTTCTTTTGTTCTCATCAGGTAGCGGCGATTTCTCATGTATTCTCAATTGCACCGGTGACAACAACGCAATAGTATAAGGCAAAGTTTGTTTATATTCACAATTCTCAATTTATAAAGCAGTGAACATTAGTGCAGGTATACTATAGACAATGACACAAATGCTTTATAATCGCTAAAACCGAATATAAAAACTCAATATAACAAGAAATATCTTTTAAAAGATATTCGGCGTACATGCTGACTTTGAAATAAAGTTTGAAAATTTACGTCTCTAAATAATGAAATTGAAAACAAAAGTTTACCTATTGTGTTTTATGTCACAATTTTGCATATTCACCGCATGAGTTTATTTCTTCACCATCGAAATATATCGTACGCAAATATTTGATTTACACGCAGTATTCTTTCGACACATTCAAATCACACGTTCATAGCCGCGTCATGCGAAAATGGGTCTATTGGCGTTCCGACCAGCGTAGCTCAAGCCCAGCCTGAGCAGTCTGCTCAGAGGCGATGCTGTCCGCTATAAAATCACTCAAGGTTTTATGGTCACATTATGTATCTCCTGACCAGACTGCAACATGCGCATCCTGGGTGGGCTGCAGCTATGATTGGTGCATATGGAATAAGACCCATTTAAGCATGACGCGGGTCTTTAAAAATCTCATTGCGTATTGTAAATGGCACATTTTAGAAAATGATTTTCGATATAAAATTGAATTCAAAATAGCAAATATAGCAAACTGGCAAACTATGGTAGCCTTTTAACGCGTTCAGGAACGCTTTCCAGACTGGCTGACCGAGTACGGCAAACATTTGTGATTAGATAATGACACGATTTCCCTCTTATCGTGACCCTAATTTTTTCTGTAGTGTTTGTTTTCTCATCTTGAAAGCAAAAGCGTGTTTATCGATAGCCAATTATGTCTTCCCCTGACGATTTAGTGACCAATCACAGACCCTGAAATTCTGCGAGATTGATGTTAACGCGTAATTATAACTGGGCCAAAAATTGTGTCTAGGTGTATAAAAAGTTTTTAAGGGAATTTCAATCATGAAATTATATTTTTAGTGTGATAGGTATTGGATATTCCATCAATGTTCTTATATTAAGATGGTGAATTCAAATAGTATTTTAAATGAACTTGCACTCATTATACCATTTTCATAATGTTTTCAGAACGTCTAAAATATGCATGCTGTTGTTGATACCATCTTTAAGATGAAAAACACTGCACACACATCTCGTCCTTTGCGCTTAGACACACTCTTTACAAATTTGAATGGGTTGTGTTTATTTCAAACTTGCGATAAAAAAGCTACAAGATAATTTTAAAAATTAGTTGCGTCTAAGATTATGCAATAGGGAACAACTCTAATGCTTTCAGCGCTTTGATTCATTAGCGCAACCTGTCTTTGTTTGCAGACCGCATCGGACAGTGGGCTACACCACACCGATCGCCGATATGGCGGAATTGTCCGAGGTGTTCCGATTGTTTGCAGACCAGCCAATTCACTCTGGATCAGCAGACGATTTATTTCATATTTCTCCTCAATCGGGACTCCTCGGACAATTCCGCCATAACGGCGATCGTCTCTCGGGTGTATTTGGTGGAAGGATATGTCTAACGCCTCTAGGCGGAAGATATTACACCGAAAATATAGTTCGGGTTACACACGAATAAATTTTCACTAAATCAACCGATAATAAAGATATATAAGGACCAATATCTTTAAGGAGTAATATAAAAGAATATTTATTAATGTTATTGTTTAAAATTAGATATTATTGCATGCAAAATATTCAAATTTAAGGAAGCCAATTAGTTGTTTATTGAAGTGAAAACATCAACATTATTCAAACTTAAAAGAATCAGTATTTCTTAAATTATATTCATTGCAACATTGCTGATGTTAGGCTGCAGGCGACAAATTTTGAGATTTAATCAATATGTTTATGTTCTATACCATAAACAATCGTACAACACTGTACAGTGGTACAGAGAAAACTCTTCGATGTAATATAAGAAATAGTAAACTCTACGTTGGTCCCAATGGCATTACAGTGACCAGCCAGGCAGTCACAAACTGTATATGGACCATAGCCGTACGGCCCTCAGTGGGGCTATTATCAGTATTAAGACACCTGAAAGGTTTCATTGAATGGAATGAGTGGGGCTTGATTGAATTTGAAAAACGATTCTTTCTGTACATTTGATGATGGCAACCATACAGTACTTCTGGCAGATATTGTTTATATTTTATCCTAGGCATTTTAATTCCAGATGTTGTTATAATCCCAGCCAGGTAACTAGCTTTTCAAAGCCTTAAACAATCCAGTGCCATTAAAATTAGGGACAGTGTAACAATGTTCAGTTTGGTAATATTAATATATTAAGGCATAACTTTGCCCTTGGAAATGAACAGAATGGCCTCTCAAAATAAGACATACTGTATTGGAAATGTTAAAACTGAGCTGTGTTGTTAAAATTTATATTATTTATCTTTTAAGAAACTTTAAGATACATATCACAGGCATGCCCATGGTTTTATGGTCTGCACTCTTTAGATGGGAAACAAAAACACTAAATATGGTTGACAGTCCAGGTAACAATTGTAAAAAGATATTTTCCATCCCTGACTGCCATTTACTGACATGAAGTATTTTAACTGTAATATGTCTGGAAACAGTGTCAGTCACACTTTTCTAAATATTGATTTATTCATGCATATATATGTCATACAAGTACAGATCATACAATACAGTCAATTTACAACATTTAACAATTGGAAAACAATTATCACAGGTTTTGGATCACAATGCATTGATATATCACATTTTGAATATCACAGTCAAAGTAAATCATTTAAATTCAGTTACAAGGAAATACACTGTAGTCAGTGTATTTGGCAGAGATCTGAAATAACAAGTAGTTACAAGATGTTGAAATCAAGACATGATATATATACCACAGGATGTCCCATGAAAGGTTTGCAACTTATTTCCAATGGGGCCCTATAGATGGGTGGAAAATGTACAAAAATGGTGGCATTAATACGCATACAAAATATCATTAATTTAAACTTGAGACTGTAGTCTTGAGATCAAATAGTAATTAGCATATATTATTAGAGAGCTTTAGTTACACTATTTGTATGTACATTTAAATGTGATGACAATTGTCATCACATTTAAATGTACATACAAATATAATTATTATATACTTATTATATATATATATATATATATATATATATATATATATATATATATATACCCGGTATATATATATTCCTAATTCCATATTTGAACAGTGGTTTTGTCTATACAAGAACAGGGGTGTAGCTGCTATTAGGCACAGCAGGCCCAGGCCTACAATTTTTTTTAAACATGAAAAAAATAGAATTGCTTCAACTTTGAAAAATGCATTAAAATGTTGACCCTGAAGGTGGTGAGGTGTAAGAAATCTGCATTTTATATTGTCATGATCCTCAGGCAATGGATTCTGGTCTTGTTCAAAGGACATATCTTCCAATTATCAACTCTACTTCTTTCTATATAGACATGCAGACAGTATTATTGGAAAGATTTCCCATGATTTGTCTTGTGAATAAGTGAGTGTTACAATTTTAAATGTTTCTCTGTTCCATATTGTTTTAAAATTGAGTTCTCTGGTATAAAGATAATACAGCAAAATTTAGTTCTCTGACATTGAGATAAAACAGTAAAATATCAAAGAAATACAGACCAAAGTCTTATAATTTCTTAACTTATTATTTGTCTAGATATGCTTTAAATATCACCACAGGCGTTATAGGATTTAAACAATTTCCAGGGGAGGACCCCTGCACACACATCCTGTTTTTATGTAATATATTTGGGCCTACAGCTCAAAAAATGCTAGCTACGCCCCTGAAGAATCTTATTCTTGAGTTCACCTTTTTAATAATATTATTAACAATAGATGTAGCAGAAAGATCAGTGTCGAATATTGAACCAAGGTGATCAACAGATGATTGAGAAACAATAGTGTGATCATTACATTTTACATTAAAATTATGAAGTTTAGATTTCCTTTTGGAACCAAACACTATACATTCAGTTTTTCCAAGTTGTAAAGACAGTTTGTTATCCACTAACCATTTAATACAATTTTCAAGTTCTTTACAAACAACACTACTGCTGATACTAGGATCTTTGTGAAAATAAAGGATGACACTTTCATCAGCATATCGAATAAGTTTACATAAATACAATAATCAAAAATCACTAATATCCTATATCAGTGTTAAGGCATTATGAAATGGAAATGGGTGTGACAAGTAACAAGAACCCTACACATTTACATCACAAAACATATGATATCTACAATTACTTGATATAATATATATGTTGAAAGTTAATATAAAGAGGGCAATACAAAAGAATGTACAAAAGTAGTAAAACAGACAAAACAACCAGTTTACAATGTTAAGATTTATGCAGTTGTTGGCAATAAGAGAACAATTACCATTCTTAACTTTGAATTTTGCAAGTGTAAATACATGCATGTAAATCAGAACACAAGAATTTGTTTCCCGGTCACTTTGAGCTATATAAGTGCCCAATGTTTACACTCAGTGAATTTGTAAAACCAACTTATATGTGCTAACTGTCTGTCTGAAAACTTAAACATTTCTATAACTTTTGAAACATTGAAGATAGCAACTTGATATTTGGCATACATGTGTATCTCATGGAGCTGCACATTTTGAGTACTGAAAGGTCAAGGTCATCCTTAAAGGTAAAATATACGGCTTCAAAGCGGCGCAATAGGGGGCATTATGTTTCTGACAAACACATCTCTTGTTTTTACATGAAAAACCACAGACATTGTTGGAATTTGCCACATATTAGGCATTGTGTATACATTTTTAAACTCAATTTTCCACACAATTAAACAACTTTTTAAAAAGGCACCAACAAATGTTCCTCCATCCCCTTTGCACGCTAAACAAAGAATCAGTTTTTAGTTCCACTGGCCAAATTTGTTCAAATTATGCCCCTGGGTCAAATTTGACCCTGCCCTGGGGGTCACAAAATTGAAAATTGCTTATTTAAGGCATATTTTGTGAAAACTTTCAAAATCTTCTTGTCCATAACCATTGGGCCTAGGGCTATCAAATTTGGTATGTAGAGACATCTAATAGTCCTCTACCAAATGTGTTCAAATTATGCCCCTGCGGTCAAATTTGACCCTGCCCTGGGGGTCACAAAATTGGAAATTGCTTATTGAAGGCCTATTTTGTGAAAACTTTCTTAACCTCCTCGTTGATAACCATTGGGCCTAGGGCTATCAAATATGGTATGTAGAGACATCTAATTGTACTCTACCAAATTTATTCAAATTATGCCCCTGGGTCAAATTTGACACTGCCCCGGGGGTCACAAAATTGAACATATGCGTATATAGGGTCTATTTTGTGAAAACTTTACAAATCTCGTCCATAACCATTGGGCCTAGGGCTACCAAATCTGGTATGTAGTGGCATCTTATAGTCCTCTACCAAGTTTGTTCAAATTATGCCCCTGGGGTAAAGTTTGACCCTGCCCCGAGGGTCACAACATTGAAAATATGCTTATAGAAGGCCTTTTTTGTAAAAACTGTAAAAATTTCTTGTCCATAACAATTGGGTTAGGGCTACCAAATTTTGTATGTAGTGACATTTTATAGTCCTCTACCAAGTTTGTTCAAATTATGCCACTGGGGTCAAATTTGACCCTGCCCTGGGAGTCACAAAATTGAACATACGCTTATATGGAGCCTTTTTTGTGAAAACTTTAAAAACTTCTTGTCCGACCATAAAAATTGGGCTACCAAATTTGGTATGTAGAGACATCTTATAGTTCTCTACCAAATTTGTTCAAATTTTATCCCTGGGGTCAAATTTGACCCTGCCCCAGGGGTCACAAAATTGAACATATGCTTATATAATGCCTATTTTGTGAAAACTTAAAAGAAAATTCTTTTCCATAACCATTAGGCCTAGGGCTACACAGTTTGGTATGTAGTGACATTGTACAGTCCTCTACTTAGTATGTTCAAATTATGCCCAAGGGGTCAAATTTGACCCTGCCCTGGGGGCCACAAAATCGATTATATGCTAATATAGTGCCTATTTTGTGAAAACTTTAAATATCTTCTTGTCCTTAACCATAAGGCATAGGGCTACCAAATTTGGTATGTAGTGACATCTTATAGTTTTCTACCAAGTTTGTTCAAATTATGCCCCTTGGGTCAAATTTGACCCTGCCCGGGGGGTCACAAAACTGAACATACGCTTATATGGGGCCTATTTTGTGAAAACTTTAAAATCTTTTTGTTCATAACCATTGAGCCTAGGGCTACCAAATTTGGTATGTAGTAGCGTCTAGTGAACCTCTACCAAATTTGTTCAAATAATGCCTCTGGGGTCAACTTTGACCCTGCCCCGGGGGTCACAAGATTGAATAAACGCTTATAAAGCGCCTATTTTGTGAAATCTTTAAAAATCTTCTTGTTGAAAACCATTCGGACAACTGCTACCAAATTTGGTATGCAGTAACATCTTATAGTCCTCTACCAAGTTTGTTCAAATTATGCCCTTTGGGTAAAATTTGACCCTGACCCGCGGTCACAAAATTGAACATTATATACGCTTATATCTTGCTTATTTTGTGAAAACTGTCAACATATTCTTATCCTTAACTCTAGGACCTAGGGCTACCACATTTTGTATGTAGTGAGGTATAGTAGTCCTCTACAAAGTTTGCTCAAATTATGCCCCTGGGGTTAAATTTGACCCAGCCCAGGGGGTCACAAAAGTGAACATGTGCTTAAAAAGGGCCTATATTTAAGTATTTGCACATGCCGAGAATATTTGTTTCAGCCTTTTTTCAGCAGTGGAGCGATACAGGGCCATGGTGGTCCTCTTGTTTATGAGAATATGTCAAAATTGGCAAAAGTTAGGGACAATACTGTCAAAATGCCCTTTTAACAACTCTGGTGACATGCGGCTGTAGTATATTTTCTCTGTAAATTTACAGCGAAACACAAAATGTCATCATCATCAGGGATGGAAATTAGTGGTTTCCCGTGAGCCCGGGGCAAGTAGATTTTGGCCTGGGCAACTCAATTTCAAAAGTTGGTAGTCCGGCCAGGCAACTTGTTTTTTTAAAGCTGAAAACAATTCAGTGCAAAAAAAATTGAATAACAATTGACCACCATGGATCAATACAAGTTAAATAACATGCATTATTTTGGAATAGGAAATGATTCAATTCAGGCTCATAATAATACATCATGCATTGAACATGTGTAATGTCAGCAATTTTATTTAATTATCTATTATTTTATTAAAAGAATGTATAATTAACGCATGTACATACTTCTGGGCTTGTTATTCTTTATCTGGGCAACCAAAGTACTAAAGATGGTTGCCCGTGCGGGCCACCAATAGTAAGGATTAGTTTCAATCCCTGATCATAAATGTATAGCTTTCATGTATATAAATATGATACGAGGTCTTACCCGGTATTTATACAAATTAACCTGGACATTTATGAAAAACACCATCTCCCTGTGAAGTGTAAAGAGAGAAGGCATTTGTTCACCAGTAACATTATGTTCAGTACAATGCAAGCAACGAACATGACAAATTCAGTTCCCAATTCATAGAGTTTTAAAAAAGATTAACTTTGCTTAAGTAATAATGCATCAATGTTGATTCTAAAGAAAAAGAGTAATCATATATGCCTAAACTGTTCTGCTGCCCAGAAGCAAGGACGTCATACACAAGCTTTACAACATTTATAGTTTTAGTTATTTAACAATCTTAAAAATAAAAATGAATGTCCATTCTAAGTTTGCTGTTGTATTCTTTCCTCAAATCATACATGTTTCTTGCATAATTGAATGTTCATGTCCATGGATCACAATGTATATAGAAACAAACATTATTTTGAATTATCTTTCACAGTTATATATTTAAAAAGGGATCTTTTCACGCTTTGGTAAATTGACAAAATTGAAAAAAGTTGTTTCAGATTCGCAAATTTTCGTTTTAGTCATGATATTTGTGAGTAAACAGTAATACTGAACATTTACCATGGTCTAATATAGCCATTATATGCATCTTTTGACGATTTAAAACCTAAAAATTATAAAGCGTTGCAACGCGAAACGATTGAATAATTTGGAGAGTTCTGTTTTTGTCGTTAAATTTTGTGAAACTACGAAGATTGCTTATATAAGGTATAAAATACGTCAAGTATGTGTACTCGGCGGAATAGCTCAGTAGGCTAAAGCGTTTTTACTTCAGTACTCTGGCAGGACACCAGGGGTCACTGGTTCGAAACCTGCTCCGGGCAATGTTCTTTTCCTTTTTTTAATTTTATTCTTGATTTTTTACTGGAGCTTTTACGATCCAATGTTTACATTTATCAATATAAAGCATTTAATGAATAAGTTAAAAAATGCCAAAATCTGTGAAAAGGCCCCTTTAATATCAGGTTAATTTTGGGATACACTAAAGCAAATATTAGCATTTCTCTCAAAATGAATCATCCTCTGAAGCCCCCGATGGGATTCAAACCCATACCTCTTTCCTCTGGAGAGGAAAGTATTCTATCTTAAAATACAAGGGCATGTAAGAGGAAAACTAGCAATTTCAAAGAGACGTTTTCACAAATTAGACATGTATTGAAGTTTGTTATTAAATACTTTATATTGATACGTAAACATTTGAGCAAAATACCTCAATAAAAGAAAAGAATTAAAAATAAGAAAGGAAGTCTTCCTTAACTGGGCTCGATCCACTGACCCTTGGAGTAAAAGCTTAAACCAATGGCCATCAGTGCTCCCATATAGTCAGTGGTTTATTTTATACTTTATATAAGCAATCCTTGTATAACTATAACATAAGAACTCCCCAAATTATTTTTTTCATTATAGACTCTACGCTATATTGATAAATGCAAACATTGGATCTAAAAAGCTGCAATAAAAAAAAAAATTGAATAAAAAAATATAAGTAACCCTCAAATGGGCTCGAACCATTGACCCCATGGAGTAAAACTTTTAAAGTCTACCGTTTGGACCACTCGGCCCTCCATGCTCATGAGTGATGTGTTTCATACTTTATCAAGTTTATGTAAGCAATCCTCGTATCTCACAAAATATAACGAAAACAGTCGATTAATTTTTTTAATGAACTCGCTGTCAATTCTATAACTATAAGTACTCCTATCAGTATGTCAGTAATGGCATCTTTAAATTTTAACAAGTTTTTAAGTACGTTGTGGGAATTCACAGATCTACATTAATTTATGACTTAAAAATATCACTTGTAATCTTGAAAAAGACGAGCTAAAACACACATTTAAATTTTTCCTCTTTACGAGGCGGCCGCCATCTTTTTTTCTAAAGTAGTTCCAAATCCAATATGACGGCCGCCTACGTACATCAGAGAGACGGTGTGGTGTAGCCCACTGTCCGATGCGTTCAGATTGATTTCTCCTATCTTACGGAGGAATCCGAGATAGCCGATGTATCACGATTGCAGCCAATTAAATCGCGATACATCGTTTTTCTCCGGAATCCTCAATAAGATTAAGCAACAGTTCGATTTTTTATCCAGAGTGAGAAACTAGCCTGTGCCATCTAGCTTTCAAAATCTTACAACAAAATCTCTTGCTGCTTGTATGAATCGATTCTTGTAATGTTCTTAGTCATATAAAAATCTACCTTGATATTAGGCTTTTAATATAATTTCCCATTTTCCCATTCGTTCGTCTGCGTGCAGGTGCGTGGGTTACACACTAGTAATATTATCAGTTTGGGGTTTTTGGTTACAATATACTAAATCTTTTTGGAGTGCAATGCTATACTCTTTAAAAACCTGAACATCATTTATAAGAAGACACAATTCTCTGTGTGGGCACTTGCCATGACTTTATTTTAGAATGTTTCTTTGTGCATGTGGTAGGGAAAACATTGATGTTTAACAGAAATTCACTCATTTGCTTGAAGGTTAAAGACTACATGAGACTTTGACAGATGGCGGGAAACCCACATCCACTGGTACGAACCCGGTAAATTGATGGCTGTAAAACAGTGACCGCTGATTCGCATCGAGTTCTTTCTTGCAAAACGCATGACCCCCCTTTTTTATTGTCTAAATCATTGCGACTTGGAATGCTCTTTAAGAAAAGGTATGGTTATGGGGGTCTCTATGCGCAAAAGTTTGACTTTATTTTTTGTTGAAGTTATTGCTTTTACATTGAATTTGTGTAGGAAATCTTTTGGTATATTGTAACCTAAACTAGCTTTAGGTAAAAATGAAATATCATCTGCAAGTGCAAAATATGACTGGGAAAGCTGATTTTTGGTCATTTCTTAACAAAAGAGAAGAAAATAAGTGCCTTAAATGCATGAATTCAGATAATTTGACCTGGAATAGTTGTTTTTCAAGTTGACCCCCACCCTGATATAGCCAAATAAGGGCTAAATTGCTTTCCGACTTGAATTCAAAGGCATATTGGTTGACCGTGTAGCGTTAGTGTGCTACATGAAGTCAGAATTCAACGCCAGGAACTCCGTGATCCAGTAACGCAACAATAGCTAGTGCATAAAGCATGAACATTCAAACAGAGCCCCATTTCACCGACATGGAATGGCGGACATTTTTACAGTTTGGACAGTGCAGCAGACACTTAATTGAGGCAGCCTTCATATTTAGTGCAATCATGAACATAACAAGGTTTATTACTTCATATTATTCATAAAAATACACTAAAAATACTTAAGTGCATGTTTTTTGCCATTTTATATCTATTTTTTATTGGGAATTTTGACTTTTTCAGGTAGAGGAATGTCTGCAACTAAGCCGAGGGCCACTGGATAAGGGTTGTTGATGGTAAAACAGGTAATAATACTAAATTATTATCATGTACGCAAGCAAATAAGCATATTTATGATGCTTAAGGTGTGAAATACTGTCATAATCAGGTTTGTGGTCACTCAAACCCTTGCCGCCTTGCAATTCCCCGTGCAGTTTGTATGGATAGTTCCGCGTCCTGACACGTAAAGCTCGCGCTTTGTTGGCAGCAGAAGTTGGCACTTAACAGGTTTATCCTTGTTCCTAAGCATGTATGCAGTGCATCTGAGTTGATATGCTACTTGTAACCCTACAATTAGCTTGTGTTTGGTATTGTTTTCTCACAATATGCTTACAGTCATGGTCCCGGCTTGAAAGGATGTGGCGTCCGACTTAAATATAGGATTGTTGTAGCAAGTGTCCCCTTCATCATTTACCTTAGAGGGATCTTTTTGCCAAAATGTGGCACTTTCAGCAACCAGTTTAGTTTTTCATTTGGTACATGCTTCTCTCATTCAGTGATTTATGGGAAGTATTGACCTTATTTGCTTGTCTTTGCATACAAAGGTGACATGGATCAATGATATGTGTTGTGTTGAGAATTCTGCGGGAAGCTGTGTCCCCAGAAGATGTACTAGAAACCTCTTTCAGGAAGCCTGCATTGATCTGAGCTGCCTTTCTGCCCCTGTTACTTCATAGAACTTCATTTCTAAGCTTATAATGCTCTCCAACATATATGTATCTTGTTCATTTTAACCTTTCCTTCTAGTTTAAACCCCCAAAATGAGCATTTTTGTCTTTCGCTCAGTTATTAACGCCCATTTTGACCAGATTGCCACCATAAAAATAGTCAAAAGTACTTGTTTTGCGCCCAAAATATGAAATTTTGTATTCTCTTGAACCTCTGAATGACAGCTGGCAGAGCATATTGACCATCTGCTGCAGTTTAAAGGCACCCATGGCATTATATGCTAGAATATACCATTTGCGACTGGTAAATAAATGGGCTCCGAGCAACAAGGCGCTTTCAAGATTTCACACTTTTATAAGTGTGAAACAACAAGTTATAGGAAGCTTATTGATTTCTACACTTCAAAGTATCTTTGATCTCTCATTTTTGCTTATTTGTTGTTTGTCTTGGATGAAATTGGATATTTTTGCTGGGAAATTGACATTTTTGGGGGTATTTAAAAAAAAACACACACAAAAAAGACATTATCAAAATTGCTTAGAGTGAAAATATCTGACAAGTTCATTCTTTCCCCACCCCGCATAAGCCCCACGTGCCTGTCCATATGGTTTGTTTTGGTATTTTGTTGCAGATATTGAACACAACAGCTTTAACTCTTAAAGGGACATTTAAGCTTTAACAGCCCTTAAATCGCCTTCTTCGGACCGAAAACACCCGCATGTGAAAATGTGATCTAAAATGGCCAAATGGACAGATAATCCAGCCAAACTTAATATATTGGTGCAATATGAATAGGAAGATAATAATATGCAAGAAAAACACATTTCATGCAGAACATATTTTTCCTTTAGGTTACAATATACTAAATCTTTTTGGAGTGCAATGCTATACTCTTTAAAAACCTGAACATCATTTATAAGAAGACACAATTCTCTGTGTGGGCACTTGCCATGACTTTATTTTAGAATGTTTCTTTGTGCATGTGGTAGGGAAAACATTGATGTTTAACAGAAATTCACTCATTTGCTTGAAGGTTAAAGACTACATGAGACTTTGACAGATGGCGGGAAACCCACATCCACTGGTACGAATCCGGTAAATTGATGGCTGTAAAACAGTGACCGCTGATTCGCATCGAGTTCTTTCTTGCAAAACGCATGACCCCCCTTTTTTATTGTCTAAATCATTGCGACTTGGAATGCTCTTTAAGAAAAGGTATGGTTATGGGGGTCTCTATGCGCAAAAGTTTGACTTTATTTTTTGTTGAAGTTATTGCTTTTACATTGAATTTGTGTAGGAAATCTTTTGGTATATTGTAACCTTTTACACCACCTATTTTTATCATTTTAGATATGGCTGTACGTATATTCGAATGTTTATTTAATACATTCTAGTGACCTTAACTACTCTGAAGCTAATTTTCTTGTTCAGATTACAGTTTTAGGTCAGAGGAAGAAGCAGTTCAATTAGGACAACATTGATACAGCTTCTGATGCTTCACTGGGAGAAAGTTCAGTGTACAAGGCCTCTACAGACTACCGGGTCCACCTTACGGGGCAGAGCAAGGCACCATTTTGACACCACTTAATTAAGGATGTTCACCGCTGAAATCTACACAATCCCTCTGCAATAAATAGTTTTTGTTGTGTAAAAATAAAACTTACGATTATAATTAATAATGATAGAATGTAGCATGGAATTACATGAGAATACTAATCAAGTTACCAACGAAAATAAAAGGTTGACCCACCTACCTGCAACATATTTGGAGATTTTAGTGGAAGCAAAAAACTTATTTTTTTGCCTTTTTTTAAATAAGACCAGATTATTCATATTAATAATGGACCCAATATGTTTCAAAACAATGTAAAATAATAGAACATGCAACATTTACTCGTTTTAAAAACAAAACCTTACTTGTAACTAGATTAAATTTGTTGACATCACACAGAATTGGGAGCTTTTCAAGTCATGAGGTGTTGCTGATAATACTTCCGCAACACACCGGATATAATTCAACATTACATACACTGGCGACAGCCGCTGCGTCAGGGAGGCTATGTTCCGAGTAAATTACGGAAATCATAGAATCCTTTAAGTCCACGAAGATAAACTGCGCGCACTATGTAGGAAATATAAATCTCACTTAACACAGTTTGTAACGTAATGTACAAAAGCATTTCTTTCGACTTCTATTACCTATTTTATCCGTCTGGTAATTTGTTATGTATACAGTAGTGAGGATGTTGATGACCTTTAAGTTACTGGTCTAAAACGTATTAACAAAGTATGTTGACCTATGCCTGATTTGTTTTTAATGTTTTGCGGGATACTTAATCAAGATTCTTTTCTTTTATTTATATTATCATATTCTTCATAATTTATCACTTATTAATAATTTTCAAATTTCAGGTAATCTTTTATTAATAATTTTCAATGAAAGATTTATTAATAATTTCCAATTTATATATAATAATTACTAATAAATAAATAATATTCATCACGTTGCATTATGGTAAAAGATATATTAATAATCAAAATTTATTTTAATATTATAATAATGTACATTACGTTACGAGTTACATCCTTGATAAATTGTTCAGGTTAGGTCAGATAGATTACCGTTTAAAAATGTTCAGAATGGCAGCCTGCTATATAAAGAAGCTAGGTCGATTAAAACAAACATTAATAAGAATAAACTAACTGATTGCCAAATAAGATTGCATCAGTGTGCGGCAATCGTCATGTGTCATATGAATCTTCGCCTTTAAATTAAAAGGATCTTACTGTGAACGCGCGCGAAATCGCAAAAATTAACTTAGAGACATGCCGGCAATAATCATGCGATATACACTACTAGTGGTCGCACGTTTTCTTAATTGTATTTTCCCTTCTACGTCATCGTACTTTCGCGATGGACAGCCTCGTGATCGTACGATAGCATTGTCCGTTCGCATACGTAAGGCTCTTTTCGACGACATTAAGCTGCTGTTTATTTAGATTCTACTTGTTATATTGTCTCACGATCAAGCGAATTTTGAAACATGTCAAGCTATCATTTAATTCACGTCAAACGTCTTATTCATTACACTTGTTGACAAATATTCATCATAGAATCTACGTTAGGAGACAACACTGCACTCTTCGTGAGATACCTGCGACTAATGACCGTTTCATATTATATGCCTTTATGCCTTCGGGCAGGCGTGACTCAATTACCTAAACATTTTATTCAAGTTTCATAAAAACCCTTCAAAGGATACCGGTATATCACTTATGGTGCGAACACGAAAACCGTTGACTGACTCATGCTTTCAGCACATATATCCCGTTCCCTTAACACTAAAGGCACGTTTCATGAAAATCTGTCGGAAGGTATAAGAGATATTAAACGGACATGAAAATGGAGGCTCAAATATTCGACCTTGAAGTATGAAATTGACCCGGCGTAAATGACGCATGCCTACTACACATCCTCTCGATGACTAAGCCACTTAAACAAAGTTTTTGATAATCCTTCATGAAGCGGACATAAAACATGTAGCACAGGGAACACTACGTTTATACTGACCAAGTGAACGTTGCCTCCGTCTAAGAGGCAATCCTCCGTCAATCTCAACTGACTGACAACTTTATTTATTGGTAAACTAATGTTGGCAGCATCTTAAGTTTTGATTTCAATAGGTTTTGTATTTAATTGAGACTAATATAGAGCTTAAAGGGATCTTTTCACGCTTTGGTAAATTGACAAAATTGAAAAAAGTTGTTTCAGATTCGCAAATTTTCGTTTTAGTTATGATATTTGTGAGGAAACAGTAATACTGAACATTTACCATGGTCTAATATAGCCATTAAATGCATCTTTTGACGATTTTAAAACCTAAAAATTATAAAGCGTTGCAACGCGAAACGATTGAATAATTTGGAGAGTTCTGTTTTTGTCGTTAAATTTTGTGAAACTACGAAGATTGCTTATATAAGGTATAAAATACTTCAAATATATGTACTCGGCGGAATAGCTCAGCAGACTAAAGCGTTTTTACTTCAGGACTCTGGCAGGACTCCAGGGGTCACTGGTTCGAAACCTGGTCCGGGCAATGTTCTTTTCCTTTTTTTAATTTTATTCTTGATTTTTTACTGGAGCTTTTACAATCCAATGTTTACATTTATCGATATAAAGCATTTAATGAATAAGTTAAAAAAAATGCCAAAATCTGTGAAAAGGCCCCTTTAAATGTTATCTTTGGGCAATAGCGTTGTTACAAAAATAAGCTTTTGTTTTCCAACACATTTTATAAGGAAATGTCAAACAAGTACACGTACAATATGAATTTTAACAATAATGATTTACAATCGGAAACATAAACCAAAGCAAGCATGTTATTCAACCAACTCATATCTAAAGTAATAAATAGTAGTAGTAAATAACAGACAAAGCATATATAAGTTAGTGAAGTGTCTTGTAAACTTTACGATTATATCAAGTTGTATGTTGAAAAAAAAACATATACAAAAATACATAAAAAGGAAAACAGCGGGAAAAAAACAACTCCCTATGTGATAAGACAACAAAGAACGTGTACATTGTAAACAGATGAAAAAGGCATAGAGAAACAATTATATGTGCTTATAGTTATAGTATATAACACATGGGTCCTACATTTTATTTGAGTAACGGTACGCTTTATATAGTATTTGTAAAAAATGCTTAAAACTACAACAAGCGTCAAATTTTAATTGTAAGTTTTTGAGACAATAGCATTAAACAGTTCCCATTCACTGTATAAGGAATTTAACTTGTTTTAAATTTATATTTTTATTAAGTTATCATATTCATACTTAGTGTTTATCTTTGCACCTGTTATGCTTGGAATACATTTATTCATTTTACACTTGTACTCGTGTAATTTAATAAACACAATAACATTATTTATGGCTCGAGCAGACTCAACTTAATATTCTAGTAGAAAGATTGTCATGTTAATGAAAAAAAAAGATTATTCTGGTAACATTTCATAAATAATTGCTTTAGATATCTGACATTCCCAGAATATGTGTTCTACATTTTCCTCATTTTGTTTGCAAAATGAACATAATTGGCCATCAGTAATTTCATTTTATTCAAAAGACTATTTGTTCCCAACATCCAGTGAATTAACCTGTTTTGGAACCACTGAACCTTTACATCAACATTAAAAGAACATATCCCGATCCAACGATCTATAACTTCTATAAATAAACCGTTTATAAATCTCTTTTTAAGCATTTGAACGCTATTATTCCCAACTTTCGAAACAGTTTTGTCTTCAAGAGACACCAAACATGCAACAGTGACATTACAGTTCCATATAGTTATACCAAATTATATTATTATAATACAGAAAGAAAACATTATGCTGTTTTCATCGAAATATGACAAGGGTTAAAAAACAGTGATGCGGGTGTTCATACCTTCAGTACACAATTGTGTTTTATAAATGTATACTGATTCTAAATGAAGTGCATGGTGATTTACACTAAATCTAATTACATGTCATTGCGTATAATATTGCTAGTTAAGATCTTATAAAAAGTGTATCGGGGTAGTGGAATGGAAATAATCCAAAAACCGCTGAAGGTTCTAGTATTTATGTTACGCCCAAACAAATATAAGTTGACTTTTACCGGACCAACAACATTGTGACTATCACACTTATCCTGCACGCCTCAATTAAGCACAGTGTCTTATAACGATTGTGGTTCTCTCACCGGTTTAATATATCAATTAATATTATTTTATTAAAAGTCAATCTAAAATATTCAAGTGTCAGCCTGCTACATGATTATGGTATCGTCGACGTTGCCCGCGAGTGGCTCGGGCAGAGTGGCCATCTTCTTGAGAGTCTTGCTGTAGACCTCCAGCAGTGAGTCCTGCCTACTGCTGTCTATGTTGTTAACCACGCTCTGTGTGAGAAAAAAAACAACATAAGTGAGCTGAGGTTTAGTGCCAACATTGCACTGTTTTTTGCATGTGTTGGGTATGCTGTTCCGTAATTATCAGCATTGTTGTGTATTACATGACAATTGCCATGACGCCTTATCAGTGATCGCTCCGCCCACTTAATCACGTGGCTCAGCGGGAAGAAAACCTAGACAAGCTAACACCAAAATGGATTCTTTGCCTATAGACTGCATATAGATTTAAGCGATATTCCGGATGATTTTATGGACTTGTTTAACACCATATTACACTTGTAAAGGGGTTGATGCCATTTAGTTATTCTGCAAATGCAAAAAATATACGATTAAAGAGAACATCAGCAATTTATAACGGGTAAATCGGTACATTGAACACGCTCTGAAACGCTTGCGCGCTTACCGAAATCGAACCCGTTATTACGTGTAATGGTGGTATTTGCAATAAATTAACACTTCACCGGTAATAACCCGTGTTATTAACAAGATGATTACCGAAACATTCCCCCCTACCCATTTATTTGACACGAAATAGCGCTTTATAACTGGGAATTCGGTGAAGTTTTACGCGCTTTCTGACGCCGGGTGGGTACCTCAATCCCACATGTTATTGCGTATAAAAGTGATATTAATCATATTAAACATTGCTTATGGGACATTTATCAATCACTATCTTTAAAGCGCAAAAACAACACAGTAAGTTTGGACATTGTCTGATATAAAATTAGCGTTGTAAGAAATGGAATACGGCCAGGCTATTATAAATTAATAAGGCTACCCATATCAGACGCTCGCGCAGGTACCGACTTCCCCGAAGTTACCGCATTTATTGGTTAACTAATACCAGTAATAATAACTCTTTTACAATAGCATTTATCGATACGTCTTTATTAAAATAATAACAAAATGGTTTTCACTTGTTTCTGACACACACAGAAACGCGATTTTTAACGGGGATTTCGTAAAGTTATACGAATTGGGTACCAAAATTCTCAATTATTTTACATGCACACGTGGCATTATACATACTTAATAATGCTTAGTTATTGCTTATATGACATTTCAAGTTTGTGAAATAAATTAATGTTCTATAATGGGGATCTCGGTAATTCTTGAAGCTTCCACTCGCTCTTGTCAAGACCGCATTGCCGCGTTGGAAATGGTATAAATTTAATTCATCTAACTTTTCTTTTTGGATACCAAATGTTGCATTTACCCTTTTTAAACCGTTTTTGCCATATTTCATTCCGTTTTTTAATCCGAACAAAATAAACGAAACTCGTTTTAAAAATGAGATCTAGGCATTCGAGCTCCTAGTGTGGATTAAAAGCGTTTATTGGTGACACCACATAAGTGCAAATGTGTAGATACCGTTAATAAGATAATATATCACATGTCACCTTCAAATAACATGTATGATGTCAATTAAGTGCATTACTATCAGAGTAATAAAACTCAGCATGAATTAGGCTTCATGCTGGGTTTTATTTCTCTTTAAGTAATGCAGATGAACCTCGCTTCTGACCCAGTAACTGATAAAACTATTAAAAAAAAGTGAAATATTATGTGATAATCAGATCGATAACATAAACTATTTAAATCTGCTAGTATATCCGATAAAAATATATTATAATTGTCTTTGACAGTGTTGACGTTCAGTTGTTCGTGGTGACGACCGCATGTATTTATACATCTCTTACACTTCTCAAGATCTCTTTTCGGCTTTGGAAACGATATAAATTAAATGTCACCAACTTATCTTTCAGGATATCGATTGTCCGAGTTACATAATCCCCATTGACACCGTTTAACCATTTTAAATCGTTTTTTTTTAAAGAGGAAAACAAAAGGAACTCGTTGGAATAAAAGTGAACTTAACATGTAGCTTGTCTAGAAAATGGTGGACAGGTCGTTGCTAACGAGTGCGCCCGATTAATCGATCGCTGATTGATGGATCAATTCTAGTGGGCGGAGCGATCATAGATAAGGCGTCATGTCAATTTGACAATTTTAAGAAACAATCAAATAGTATATTGTTTAGCTTTTAAAGGTTTTGATCTGAACTTCAGTCTGGATCCGTGTATTATAAAGGATTGTTTTAACGTTTGGGAGACAAACAAACTGCTGTACTAAGCTGTACATTTCAAAGTGCAAATGATGAAATAGGCTTGGTGGAATTGTGGATTTACAAAATAAATAAAAAATGAATAAACAGCTTTTGTTGACATTCATAATATTTTATCACTCATTCAGAGGCGAGCGTTTTGTTTAGTGGTTGTTTCATGGATATCAACAAAACGCAGTCCTGTTCATTTTTAATTTATTTTGTAATTCCACAATTTCACTAAGCTCATTTTATCATTTGCACTTATGAAATGTACAGCTTAAGACAGTAATTTGATTGTACAAAGAAATTGTAGAATATGAAACCATGTGCACAAACACTTCACATATTGATTTGAAATTTACAAAATCTTTAATAAGGCTAACCCTAAAATATGAATTCCCCTTTCTGAGCTGAAGCAGTGATATAAGAGCCAGTTCCGAGTTTGTTCTCACTGGCTTAGTCTTCTCCTTGGCGCCCATCACAAGCGCGGGAATCATAATCTTGACAATCTCCATGGTGAGGGGCGCGGTTGTGCGACTGATGATGTAAATCACCAACTGGCTTATCAGCTGTTTGATGTCATCGGACTCATGCTCAATGCCCTGAAAGAGTGATGTACGTTAACAAATGGTTACAGTAATAATTTGCCATGCAATTTTAAAGACAATTGGCCTAAATGCCATAGATCGCTCACTTGAGAAAGGTAGTAAAAGGCTGTGATGTTTATATATTGTGATGGTTGTACAATAACTGTTCTTTTATTTACGTTTTATAGGAAAAATGCCGTATTTTTTAAACCCGTAACAACACTATTTATCGGATTAAGTAGATATAAAACGTTTTCGCATCTCACTTTGATTCAAAAAAGGTGTTGTTAGCGAGAACAATTACAACAAAATCGCGAATTTTCACACATTCCGATGTACTCGCCATTGGCATTCGAACCGGAAGTGACGTTAATTCGACACCTGACAATGCTCTTAATAACGAGCCGACTTTATAAAGCTTCGAATTTTATATGTCTCACAACTTAAATGGAAGATAATAGTGATTGTGATGATTTGTCCGTTGAACCGTACATGTATAAGTCGGAATATAGCGACTTTCAGTCAGATTTATCATTTGCCTAAATATCGGAATAAAACAGTTTATGTTGATTTCTGTGATTGTCATTCTACCGTGCGATCTCGTTAAATAGACTACGTTGCACGGTTAATAATTATCAACACAAAACGGATGCTTGCAACAGTTTTGAATGGTTTATTGAAACTTCAAATACAACTTCCACCCTGTAGATTATATATATATATAACCTCTAAATGACCCGAAAACAGGGTGCATCGCTTTGAACAACCATAACATCATCAAATATGCAGCGATTTCTATGAACTTGGTCTTATTCAACGCAAAAATGAATTTCCTTTCTGGAAATGTACATATCTTGGAATAGTTTTACAAATGCTGTATCAAATGTAAAGAAATAACACGATCCACATCGCGCGTGACCCACTCGTCATACGATGTTACGTACAAAATATCATACCTTAAATCTATTTAAAGCCATAATGACTGCAGTGCATCGTAACGATTTGAACTCATTTCTTTTTAGTCTGCGAAGCGTTTCAGGAAGAGAAGTCGTAAGAAGAAAACATTTACACATGCAAGCACCCTCCGAATACAGACATTCCGATATCCTAACAATCCCCATGTGCTAAGTTGATTGAAAACTTATTGAACAAAACCAAAGACAGTCATTATCAGTTATCGTATATACTGTAAGAATTATAACGTAAACAAAACTGTTGATGGAGACCTATTTATAACTAGGGACATTACAAGATTTGTATTTTAAGAACAGTTGTGTGACCTTGAGGAAGACTGCTAGCAGGTCACTATCTAAGTCTCCCGTCTGCACCTGATGGGCCAGTATATAGCCAAGACACCTGTAGCCACTGGCACACAGCGGGATCTGAAATACATTGGCTTAGGAAAGCTGAAAGAGCAGGATGCCCCTCACTTCACTGCTGCTACAGTGGTCTTCAATTATGGATAGATAAAACACATGCCACTCAAAAATATTCTGTAAAATCCGTAACTGATATTAGCCGATTCTTATTTACAGATCTTTCATTTTTGATAAGGATATTTAATGAGACTTGCACATAAGCATGTATACTGCGGCTATCACGCATCCACTCAATAGCCTTACGGAAGAAAAGCAAGGCAAATGACTTACAGTTGACTGTTTTGAGACTAATTATATATACGTCAGCACACTGGTAGGGATTTTCACCCTGCCTAATTTCTTTGCAACTACCTGTATTATATGTGATCCAAGATCTTTCGCTATATAAGTTACACAATAAACAGATAAGAAACATAAACAGTTTCTACAAAGTAAGGAGACCATCTTTATCTCACCAGGTCAGACTCTGTGAGAGCCTTTATAGTCGAGTGGACGTTGGTTTTATATTGGTCTGACCACAGGCGGTCAGACGCCAACAGCAGGGCCACACCCAGTGCTGTACCTCGACCATGACGAAGCGTCCCGCATGCATATGAACCGGTATCTTCAACGGCAAAGGTAGAATGAATATGACATAAATTTTTATTTTTGTTGTTTTGTAAGTGGGCAGTACTAAGAACAAGAGGGCCAAGTGGTGAAACAAATTGACGAAGATTTTGCCTTGTGATTTAACTTTTGACTTCACATGACCAAGTGTTAAACTTGGCCTTGTCAAGTTTCAACGTGGTTAATCAGCGGGACGTTTGCAATCAAAGCAAGACAATCAATATTTCAGGATGATCACTATACCCTGTACATACCGAGGAGCTCATTGACAAGCAGTGCCGTGAGTTCCTCGTCCGGCAGCGTCTTACAGAACGAACCTACACAGCCTGACGCGACAGTGCGTGTAGTTTCTTCCTGGGAATCCAGCAACTCCACCAGAGTGGGCAGCACCAACTTTTTGTTTGCGGCGGACATATTGACTCCAGCCCCCACCAGGCAAAACCGCAGCGCCTGCAGCGTGGTGTTCCTGCATATACAAACATGGTCGTCCTATCAATAAGCTATCAGGAAATAGACAAATAACCAGTCTTATCAAAAGGCTTACATCAAACGAAGTTGAACTTGACATGTGTGATGTTTTACATATTCACATACTTTATTTGAACCTGTTAACAGAGGGGGTAATCACGTGACAAACAAAAGGGCGACGTCCATGCCGAGGCAGGTATTTTTCGCCGATTCATACCCTTTATTACTTGTAAAATTATTTTCAATTCCGCTCACTTTCCATCCATATTAGGAAGAAATTTACTGGCTTTTATTTCATAGTAATATTTGCTCTATATCTCGACTTTACTCGCTGCGAAATTTCTTAGCAGGATGACCTAAATTAGGGCTCCACTAAGATAATTTGCGGGTCATTAAGTCGAGGTATAAAGCGAATTTAAATACGAAATAAACGCTTATAACCATTTAACTGATATGGCTGGAAAATTAGCGTCATTTAAACATTAAACAAAAGTAAACGTAATGAAACGGCGAAAAATAAATGTCTCGGCATGGAAGTCGCCATCTTGACTATCACGTGATTACCCCCTCTGGTTAAACGTATCTGGAATTCTGAAATTGTGTGTTCAAGTACATTTAAATAACTCCTGTTTAAATGCATCACCTTCATGACACAACAATCCGCATAACATGTGATTTGTGGCTTATGGTGAACAGTATTGACCTCAAACCTAGTTTCCAACTTTAAATAATGACCAATGTCACTTGGTTGAATGTTTCATATTAAGTCTACAATTGAATGTAAAGATGGCTTCTAACATAACACTGATCTCCTGTGCACCCTTGATTCTTTTATGCAACTCCTCAAACAGCGTGTCGACGCGCGTGTGGATACCGATCAGTGTGCCAAGGGCGGCCGCCGCCTTTAGACGCACAGAGCAGTTGGGGTCATTGAGATTCGTGAGGAGGGTTGTCTGCAGCTGCGACAGGAACGGCTTTAACATCACACCCACCTGCAAAGACTAGTGTCATGAGGTCAGAATATTTCTGTACAAAATTTAAAGTGTATCAAATTGCATAATGACCATCTTTAAAAGTTCCACTTCAAAAACTTGTCTTAATAAGAATATTCTAAGCTGCTAGCGCTCTTCATTTTTAATCCATGATCATTGGCTTTAACTCGAAAGGTACATTTAAAGAACTGTATATAATGTTTTAATTTAAAGGCTAAACATTAATAGCTGAAATTTATCTGTGGTAAAACAGATAATGCAGTTTAAGTGATTAAAAGAAATAATATAATGAGATTTTCCAATTTTCAATGCATAAGATTGTGTACTGGGTGGCTTTTCTCTGTGAATTTTGTTAAATTACAAGTCTTATCTTTACATCAAGCATTACATTTTTTTTTTCATTTTTCAAACAGCAAAACTAATATCCTCCTCTTTGTCCAACCTTTATCTTAATTCAATCACCTTGGAGAGCAGCAGCGTAAGTGTCTCAATCACAGCGGTCTTCACGTTGGGGGCGTACCTGTCCATCACAATCCTGATGAGAGAACCTGCCATTTTCACCACCAAAGGCTTCAGCGCATCGTCACTTGCCTTATTAATTAGCTCACCCAAGGTAAGAGAAGATAACTCCTTGATCTCTGGGGACCCGTAAAGGATGCCCGTTCTGATAATCATGAACAGTGGCATGGTACCCTGAAATATTTTGTTTTGGAAAATAAATATTTTGATACCTCAAGTTTCTTAGTATTTCTTTTATACCTTCACATTATTTACCAGAATAACTGATACATAGCACGAAGAAACATAAGTGTACAATGTATTAGTAAGTATTGTAAGTGTAAATGTTTAATTTTCCATAATAAATAGTAAACGTAATGCATCAGTTCAGATGGGGCAGGATACATCGAAGCAGGTCCAAACAGACAATAACGGTTGTTGTTTTAATTGGATTTTATATTGTTCAACTTTACCTTGATTTCATCATCTTCTTTGTCGGTGATCGTAGCGTGCAAATGAATGTTTCAGGAATCGAAGTTGTGGGCTTAATTAGTCTAATGATTTGTTGAAATTATTACAATCCCTGCCCCGGCAGTACTACCTTGTCTGAGATGAATCCAGGTAGCTCCTGTCCTGGAAGCTCTGCCCCTGCGTTCTTGATAGCTTGTCGCACGTTGTGAATGTTCTGCAACATGTCATCACGGCTTAGTTTCTGCAAACAAACATAACATTTGTTCTTTATGACATGTCACATTAAAACTAGAAAAAAACATGCCAATAAACATATAAAGTATATGTAAGTACTTTGTTTGATGGCTGTATATATGAAAATATTGAAATGCATGCTGGAAAAAATTGATTTACATATTTCTATGATATGCCGGACATTTTCCAGCCATAGGGGACATTTTTAAGATATCGAAACAATCAAAATCATAAAAAAAAACTTCCTTTTAATGCATTTAATAGTAAACGGTGCTCATATAACGTTTCACATCAAATTAAATCAGCAAAGCACCAAGTTGCCCGATCAAAGAAAATTATTTATTTGACATTTTACATATTTTGCGGCCATAATTTCAATCGGTATGAAGCTTTTACCATTGTTTCCTTTATTCCATCCACATATAAGTCGTTATCAGATTAAGACGCACTTTCAGTTTTTCACATACTAATTCACAATACAAAATACACACGTACAGTGTAAGAGACCAACCAACCAACCCACCAACCATCCGCCCAACAAGGCGATTCCGATAAAATCCCCATTCAAACTTCTTTGAAAGGCTTTTTTCTTGAATGCTTTCAATTACACCGGACAAATATCTCACAAAACAATTTGAAAATCTTTCGATAATATCGGATGTGTTCGACATGTTTTGTCAACACATTAATAAACTGCTAACTAGAAATTCAATATACGTGCAGAGGTATAATATTTTTAAAGTTTGTAATATACTTAATAGAAAAATAAACAAGTTAAAGGACTTAAATGTTTACATGTATTCCATATTTATTAAAATAATATGAAAATGAAGAGCATTCATAATAAACGTTTGTTTTCATATATTATATGACATGGTTATTTGATATTTTAATCATTTTCTTAATCTGTCAAGTTCTTGTAAAACTTAAAAAACACGGTTATATTCGATTAACTAATCTTAAGCATTATATATAAACCACACAACACTGCACACACGGCACACTGGCCTGCCCACCTTATTGATGACATCGAGACATTCCCAAGCAGCCATCAACACCGCTTTGTCCTCGCGCGCGAACAACTCAATGAGACTGCTGAATAGCTCGGGGAGGAACTCCTCATACGAAGCACGCGTGTTCACGCAGAACGCATGCAAAACGGTGATCGAGGCGCGACAACAGTCAGAGTCACGGGACTTGGTGGCGGCCAGCAGCTCCTTCATGATGGTGCGAACCCCAGAGTCATCCACCACCAACTTCACCACACTAGTGCAGTACTCGAGCTTCTGTTAACAGTTAGGACTTGTCTTAACACGGAATTACGGAATTCCTGTTTATACTATCACGACCCTGATATCAGCCTGACATCACCACGATCTTACAGTCCTCACGCTCCTGAACACATGACTGATGTTTAATTTGTACAACATTTGAATATTGTATTAATCTACATTTTGTGGCACGATAATTGTACTCATGCTTACTTAAAGTATCAAATTTCACTTCAGATCGTTCGAATATATTAGAAATATATGATGAATACATTAAATTATTATTAATTATTATTGTGTTATTTAATTTGAAGTATTAAAACAAGAATTGCTATCAAATGAGAAGGTGCCCCTTCATTCAAATTGTGTCGTAGACTTTAGAACGTTAATGCCACAAAAAGCTGCTTCTTTCCAAATTTGACTATTCAATTGTTACCTCGACCTTAGCTGTTAATGGTGGTCATTTCTGTTTATTTTTAAATTGCATTACGATTGATCAAGTTACGGTCTGTTTAACGAAACAATTTGACCTTCGACCTTTAAAATGTGAATTTTACATCTGATATAGTAAGGGTTTACACATGAAATGCTGTTTCCTCAGCAATGTCATTATGGGTAGTTAATTTAAAAAAAGCATGATGAATGGCAACGTTACAGTTCAGGCAGTCAGTTTTTTTAGCACAACTTTAACTTCGAACTCTAATATGCAACCTCGACCTCTGAGGTAGGGAAACAAGTGTTATCTTATGATGGTTAACATTTTTCCAACTTATTCAATAATTCATCAATACATGGCAGTCATAAAAAAAGACAGGAAATTCAAAGCTGTTCTTTGGTCAGTTCGATTTTTTATCTATAATTTTGACATTTAAATTGAGGTAAATGTAAAGGCGTGACTTGCGAGACGTTGTCTTATGATAGTGGAAGTCTTGTTCACGCTATTTTGAGTAGGAAAACTTCGCACAAACCGACAGACAGACGGACAATGTGATTGCCATTTGCGTCTTTCTTCGAAGGGGTATAAAGAATAAATAAAAATGAAATAAAATAATATGACAACATGATTGTTGCCAAGTTTTGAATAAATTACTTTCTTTTGATTCTTAACAACAACGTTACTTGTCTATCTTGAATCTTCTGACTATGAATTTCACATAAGATTTTAATTGGAAATTGCACCTCAACAGAGAAATGTTCTACTTCTCTATGTAGTATAGAATCTAAATCAAGAGACACTATCGTGTAATTTTTATGATAGCTAATTATACATATTTTATTTCTTTTGTGACGCAATTTTAATCATATGCATGTAATATGAACTTAAACACTACTTGAGAAACCTAATGCTAAATTAGGAGCGAATACTTCTGTTGCAGTGTTTTCCTTTTACCCGTGCCTCCTCCTCGCTGCCTACGCTCTCGCTAAGAGAAAATAGGAGGGCGGGCAGGATCCTTGTTAGGTGCTTCGTGAGAGCTTCACCCGACACACAGGCCATGCAAGACAGAACACGTGCGTTAACTGGAGATGCTGTCAGCTAGAAAAAAAGAGTTCAGCAATACCTGTTGTAAAATCAAGGGATTGTTCAGAACTGTATCCCCTACAATCATCCGAGTTGCAATTATAATGTTATTGAAATTAATTGCGAAAAAAGGCGTAACTTTGCAAATAAAATGTTATTGAAATTTTAAGGATATAAAGGGAAATAACGTTAGCAGTAAAAACATAAAAAAACAAAAGCCTCATGGTCACAAGATACGGTTGTCATTAAAACATGTCAATGTATTTAAAAGACTGGAAAAAGTTAACTGTACCTTCTACCAAGGGCCTCAATTGTAGTGTATTTAAATCCTCAATAGGCTTAAATGTATGGTGTGACCTTTTGCCTTGATTTGTGACTATGACTTTAGACCCAGTAGAAACGCTCCATGCTTTGAAAAAAAGATCTACAAATCCGTCCATTATGGACAAAGTAACGCTCCAAGCAAAGTGTAAAATACTTATGTACTAACGTTGACAGTTGACATTTTATTGTGACCTTTATCGTGAAAATAGGAATCTGCACGCGACCATCTGTCTCATGCTGTCTCAATTCGGTCAAGTTATCTGCAAATCCATCCCTGCTGGATAAAGTTATGTTCTGGACAAAGTTTGAAGAACGCATTTCCTAATTTTAAAATTTGGTCTTTCCTTAATGTTGATTACCGGCTAGATTTTCCATTTAAACACTTGAGAAATTTGTATGAAGTTCATCTTTAAACTGCGCTGGTTTAATGGATTCTCAATTAATGGAACATTTTTTTAATAAACAGTTTCCATTGTACCTTTGGAATGAGGTAGGGCAGCACTATGCAGCTCTTCATAATCATCACTTGAGTGAGTCCGTCGAGAACATGCTCGGACTGCTCTGAGTGATCACAAAGCTTGCTCAGAAGATCAGGCAGTACATCTTCCAGTGCTCTCTCACCTATGATGCTGTACAAACTTTCAAAGGTGCTGGCTGCAGCCTTTCGCACCTTGGGCATGGGATCACACAAGGCCTTCTTCACTGTTGGAATCATGCTGTTCGAATAAAGCATCACCTGAAGTAGATTATCATTTATACATGTGAAATGTGCTTTAAGGCATTCTACCAAGTATATCTGTCGATCTTTACCAATTAAATATTGATGTCAATGACGCTCTACAACAAAACGATTCCTTTGTTGAGGTGATAATTTTTTAGCACTGTTTAAGTACTGGCACATTGCACGACAAATTCTGCGCACATAATTTTCATAAAGCTTGAGTAATTATAAAACTACATGTCTGAATATAACAAATCCAAAATCAAAAGCGTACATATTCCTAGTGTTTAGAGGGCAGCTCAACAAAACATTGTCTTGGTTATGCTCTCTGAGGGCTATTCTTTACTAAATCTTTGACATGCAATCCAACAAAATCAAATATTTCATAATATACATGTTCCTTCTGTGTTGAAACCATGATCTCCATGAGGCCAATACAGACGCCCTGTCGCTGGTCACTCTTCTCAGAGTTGAGTCCGTGCTCCAGTATGATGATTATATCCGGCAGAACTTGCTCCCCCAAATTCGAGATCAGCTCCCACAGTGTCTTCGCTGCAACCTAAAACAAACAATAATTTTCAAACCAGCATGTTCAAGCTTAAATCTGCACACAGAGGGTCAGTGTCACTTTAAACTAGAATGGCCCAGCAATCTTCATTCTTATATAGTCTTAGAGAGCAAGAAAATGACAAAACACTGCCTTCTTTTATGATTGAGAATTGCCTATATATATATATCACATATATCCATGAATAAACACGTTTTCACAAGCATCCTTTCATCAGAAAAAAAATATTCGAGAAAATAAGTAATTCCGGTAAACACAGGAGTACTATCATTATTTTGTAAATTGCATCAACAAATCGTAATATTTTCCACCTGACGTTTGTCGTTTCTGGTGCTAGCCCAATATCCTAGAAGCTGTGTACAAAGAGTGGAAAGGATCTCGCGTAGCATACGCGCCGTGTTTGGTACGACTGCTTTCCACACATGCAGAGCCGCCTCGAGCACTTAAGGTGCCGAGTCACAGCAGCCCATATACAGCCCTGCAAGGACGCAGTTACGTTGGTCCACGCCCAAGGCACTCAGAATCAGCTGTTGGGAACTTTCCGTGCCAAAGGTGTCATCATCACATGCACTTGCAGTGGATATTTCGTCAGACACACCTGTCAAAGGATGAGAGGACAACGTGGCAAGTTCGAAATGTTTTGTAAGGAAACTGTACTTAAAACCAATAATTTTTTGTTGAAAACTCTAAGAACATTCAACAACTTAATTTGAAAACAGGCCAAATTTAACTTTGGACATTATCATCACTATCATCAGGAAATTCTACTTAAATTCATTTATGATAAATGTATCAAAAAACAAATTTTCTAAAATAAAATTCATTTTAATTATTAAATACTTACCTGCTATCCCTAGCTATACCTTTTCAAGGTGGGTTAGCTACTCCAGAAATCTTCAAGCGCCGGGAATCGGCCACCTCTCTAGCTGAAAACAGATCAGGTTAATCATAGTATAATGTAACCTAACCGGAAATCAAGAACCGCAACTCATCTTCCTTTTCAACTTAATTATGAAAATATTAAACGATGAGCGGGAAGGGAGGTGGGACTTACCGATAGCAGGTAAGTATTTAATAATTAAAATGAATTTTATTTTAGAAAATTTGTTTTAATATCATAAATACATACCTGCTATCCCTAGCTGATTTTGTAGCTGAGGCGGGAAGGTTCGTATATATTTTCCTTTCACAGCAAAACCCATGACAGGTTTTTCAGCCAAAGATAGTAGAATAATGTCCTCATGTAACCTTCGTTAGTTTAGTATTGCACTTATTTCCGGATAGCGCCAAACTACAGTTTGAACCACAACAAGAGGACCCAACATATGTAAATTGTCTTGTTGACACTCAAGAGAACGAAGATAGAATGAGGAAAAAGTGGTCGGATTCCTCCAGAAGGCAGCTTGAAGCACTTCAGAAAGTGGAACATTTTTTTTTCAACAAACATCTCTTTTACAACATGAATAAACATATGAAGCAACACGATATTTTTGTCTCTTACAAATAATCAAGTATCGTATGTATTGACTATGTCTATGTCTGGTCATACACGTGTTTTATGTTTATACTAAAAAACACACTATTTGTTATGTATTAACATGGTATTGCTTAAAAATGTTATAAGAAAAATATTTTTGAGACGATGCTATGTTATTTTCTTTAAAAAAAAATGAAAAGAAGAGAGGAAAAGCTAGGTTTAATAATAAGAGAGTTGAATAAAAACACATTAATAAAAAAAATAAAGAAGAAAAAAACACAAACAAAAATCAAAAGGCCCGCAATATTTGACATATTTCACAAAATTTCACACAAATAAAGAGAAAAAGTTAGAGGGTTAAATAAAAAGATGAAACAGAAAAATCCTAAAATGTAGGCAAGATTCTGTTAATGAGCTATTGCAAAGTTGTGCCATTTTTATTATGTTGATCAATTTTGTATTTTTTTTAAGGCAATTTGCTTTTCTAATATAATTTTCATACTTTGAGCATTTTTGAAGGTCTCAATATTTGGCTTTACCGCTTTTGATTTGGTATTGAATATATACAATATCATAAGGATAATTATAAAGTTAATCACTTGATTATGAGTGCCTCCTTTTTTAGTTCCAAAAATAATAACCTTTACATTCAGTTCTATGTGTATTTGTTTACTATTTAAAAACAGCTCCTTCCATATGGGTTGTACAGAATTACATTCATATAAAACGTGTATGTATATCTGTCGATCTTAGTATGTATGCTCTGTAAAATCTTATATTGAAAATTGAGTTAATTATTATCTATGGTGGCTTTAAATGGTGTAAAGTAAGCATGTGTCCAGTCGATACTTTGTTCATACGGGGACATAATGTCTTCCCATTTCTTTTCTTTTCTTGTTTTGTTTTATTCTCTTCTATGGTTTGTTGTAGATTATAGAAATATTTACACACTGTTTTTGATTTTTGTACCTTTTCAAGTAATGTATTATGATTGAAATTGACAAAATCCATTTGAGATAGCTGTTGTTTGTAAGCAATTGGGATACTTTTGATTAGTGTGTAATATTTAAGATAATCTATTGAGGGTATTTCATAAAGGTTTTTTAAAGTTTCAAATGTATAATAGGTTTTTGACCTAAAGTCGTATATGTGTTCTAAGAATTTTATACCCCTAATAAACCAGTTTGGGTAAAAGAAGGTATGCTGGTTATTTTTTTCTATCCTCGAGCTATTCCATATAATCGTTTTATTTACATGCCCTTCTGTTTCTTTTGATTTATCCTTGTTTCGGGAGATAAGTCCATCTCTGAGGAAAATATTTTTAAAATTGGAAACAATATGTGTTTCATTTAATGCACATTCAAATACAAGATTTCCACCATATTTATTGAGTTTATTCTGATAGAAAATGTTATACTGTCCTTTATTGTTTATGTCTGTTGATCTTTTGACACAGCTGGCCTTATTAGCATGTAATGTGGAACATTATTAAAATACGCCCACGAAGCTGAAAGAGCTCTTAATTCATGCGGTCTAATCTTAAACAGGGATCAATCCCTAGATGACAGAGGAAAATAATCCTTCCTTATGGTCGAGGTTACCTAGCGAAGCCATAGAGGGGAGTTGATTTTTAGCAAGGAATCCTGGCTGACATAACAACGTTACAGATCCATCCATCTGAGGAATCTAAACGAAGATGAACATTCTCAATAGAAAGAGCATGAATTTCACTTCTCCTTTTGGATGAAGCCATAGTAAGAAAGAAAACGGTCTTTCAAGTAAGGAACTGTATAGTTAGAAGCCTGATCAAGAGGTTCAAAGGGAGCCTTGATAAGCGAACCTAACGCACAAGCTAAATCCCATTTAGGTGCAAGTGTACGAGAAACGGGACGTTTGAGTTCCATAGTTCGAAAAAGTTCCGAAATTGCTGGATCAGCACATACTTGGGATGACTTATTAAAGGCCAAAGTATGCGAAATCATAGATCTGTATCCTTTGATTGAGCTAAGAGAAAGTTTATTATTATCAAAAAGATAGATGAGAAAATCTGCTATACGTCTTGCGGGGATCAATCTTCCCTCGAATACACCAATTAGAGAAGAGTTTCCAGCGAGCATCATAGACTGCTCTGTTGGACTTCCTCCTTGCAGAAGCAACGAGGGTTGAAGCCCAGACAGAAAAGCGTTTCTTCTGCAGAGATTGCCTAATAATGGCCAAACGTGTAAGTGGAATATTGCTAGATCCGCATGTAGCCTGCCTCTTTGAGACAGAAGATCTGACCTGTAAGGGAGTTTCCTGGGATAATCGTACAGGAGTCTGAGAAGATCGTTGAACCAAGCTCTCCTGGGCCACCAAGGAGCAATCAGGAGTATGCGACACGCACTCACCCTGATTTTCGCCAATATTTGGGGAATCAGAATGGGCGGGGGATAGGCGTAGGCGTCTAGTTGGTCCCAATCGAACGAAAGCGCGTCTACTGCCCACGCTACTGGATCGTACACTGGACTCACATACAGTGGAAGCCTGTGGTTGTGTCTGGTCGCAAATAGGTCGACCAGAGGATAACCGAAAATGAGAAAGATCTGATTGGTCACTTCTTGATGAAGTGTCCACTCTGATGTTAGTAACTGGTGTTTGCGAGACAACCCATCCGCCAGGGCGTTGAGGCGATCTGGAATATATTTGGCCAGAAGAGAAATATTGAGCGTCTTGCAAAGAACAAGTAATTCCTTAATTTCCAGATACAGGGAGTGAGAATGTGTTCCACCCTGTGCCTGGGTGTAAGTCACAACTGACGTGTTATCTGTTGATATAATCACACACGAGTCTCGAAGACGTGACTGGAAATGAGATACTGCTAGAAAAACTGCTCGCATTTCTATATTGTAGATATGTAGCTGTGACTCCTGATGAGACCACAACCCTAAAATTATCAGACTGAGTGGTTCCAGATGAGCACCCCGCCCTTCCTTGCTCGCATCCGTAATTATAAATAAAGAAGGTTGCGGAGGAAGAAGGGGGTACTCCTGCCAAGATATTGTCCTCGTCTAGCCACCACTGAAGATGAGGTACTAATTCTGGACAATTTGGAATCATTGTAAACAGATTGTCTGGAGACCATTTCCAACACGCGGAGAGGTAATGCTGAAGAGGTCGAAGGAACAGACGTCCCAACTGCACAAAGTCTGCTACTGAGCTCAGGATACTGGGAGAGAGAAAAATTATTGAGCCGTTATATGAGATTGGGACAAAACCCATTTGACTTTCAGCAGAAGGTCTGATATACGTTGACGTGAAACTCTGACCCGATTTATGTGAGTCAAAAAATTCATTCACACGAAAGTGAAATCTTGAGAAGGAATGAGATCTGCCTTGTACGCATTTAGAAGGAGTCCTAAGGATAGGAGTTCCTTCCAAGAGAATTCTAGGTGATGCAGAAGCAATTGACGATCGAACTGGTGTAACAGCCAGTCGTCGAAATATTGGAGAAGAAGGATATCCTGCACCCGGAGGTGTGCTCCGACCGCAGCCATTAGCTTGGTAAAGACTAGTGGAGCCGTTGCCAACTCAAATGGCAACGCTCGGAACTGGTAGACCTTGCCTTGAAAGGCGAATCGCAGATACTGCCGGTAGTTGGAATGTATAGGAACATGGAAGTATGCATCTTCCAAGTCCAAGGACAACCTCCAGTGCAGGGGTTTGATGAAGTCCCGTATGAAGGACGGAGTCTCGATTTTGAAAGTTGGTTTGAGTAGATACATGTTGAAAGCTTTTAAGTCTATTACTGGTCTCCAGGAACCATTTTTCTTTTGAACAAGAAAAATACGATTGTAAAATCCTGGAGAATATGGATCTTGTACCCTTTCTACCGCCTGTTTTTCCAGAAGAACACGAATGGACTCTGGAATATGAGGATGCGGTGATACCAGTTCTATGGGGACGCGTCAAAGAGAAGGTCTGTTCTCGAATTGAAAAGTCAGGCCTTTTGCAACAGAAGAATGAACCCAAGCGTCCGAAGTTATTTGAAGCCAACGATATGAAAAATGTAGAAGGCTGGCTCCTACTGGTAATTCCGGCATCGGCGGAGATGGTGGTAGAAAGGGTTGTTTCCTAGGGCTGATAAGAAAGAGGCCCGCCCCTGCCGACAGGAGGTTTGGAATTCCTCTTATCTAGCTGAGGTTTGTTCTTTTTAGCAGGGTTCCTAACAGAGGACCTCTGAGAAAAAGATGGTCTGTTACTTGGAGTAGATCTATTAGAACCTGACCGACGATTCCAGGAAGGTTTTTTAGAGAAAAGATTAGTCCTCTTATCCTTCTTAACTACTGGACCTGCTGGTGGTCTAGAAGCCGGTCGCTCAAAGGACCCTTGGCGTTGTCCAGAGTTATTTCTTGCAAGAGAAGCATGAAGTTGATCATCTTTATCAGCTGTGAGTGCTTCTTGTATCTTTCCACCAAAAAGAAATCCTGATGAGAGAGGTGCTGCACTGAGCGAATTCATACCTGGCTCTAATAGAAAATCTTTAGGTAAAGATGAAAGGATAAGATCTCTACGAATCCTTAACATCTCCGACATTGAAGAAGCAGCATTATGTGAAAGGTTCAATGTCGTTCGGGATAAATGTATCAATAAATCCAGAAGTTCATCCGGAACCGAATCTGACCAATTACAAACAAGGCGCAAGATAGTTGCTAGCATTAAGTCTATTTGGTTAGATAGACCTAACGCTCTTCTCTCTCTTCCTTACCATTGTTCTAAGATGGAATAAGGAACCGAAACCGATGTTGAAGAACTAGGTATGGAAAGCAACAGTTTATTCATGTTAGGATCCTGAATAGGTAATTTAGAGAAATCTAAACCAGAACTCGGATCAGGTACTGGAGGCTTATAGCTTCGAGTACGTTCCTGAGTTTTTGATTCGGAGAAATCTTTAGGTACTCTCCATATCTCTCCTTGTTTAGGAATCGTTTTATTGATTGGTTCCAACGACTGAAACACAGATAAAACTGAAGCACCAATAGGAAGACGTGTATCAAGGCGGGAACTCGCCTTAGTAACACTGTTAGGATCAAATGTACGAATCAACTGCTCAGTGACCGAGGTGGTCGAATTAGCGGACACCTCCACAGGTCGTGAACAATACTCTTCGCCAAGAGTCTGGAACATGAGCTCGTACATCTGATGAATGGGTGCTAAATACTGATCAGTATCATTATCTGCATCCGAATCATGCTCACTGTCAACAACTCCAGAGGTGTGCAAAGAATCCATAGAAACAATGGTAGGAATGATAGGAGGATTATCCTGCACCAAATGATGATTCTCTGGTAACGAAGAATGACTATCCGCAAAGTCGACACACTGATAATTAAAACCGGAAATAGACGGTGAATTATCAGAAGTGACATCTACATATTGTCAAAAGGAATCTTGAACCCATGTGTCACGCATAGACGGAGTAGCAGCCGGGGGTATCCGACTAGGAATAGTAGTAGATACCATCGGTGCAGACAAAACAGCAGTTGTGGTGAGATGAACACCAGAAGTGAAGGGCTGTGAAATCGGAGCAGTCACTGCAACATGTGTTGACATCACACTGGAAACTGGTGCATAGGGTATGGAGACATTACAATCAGAAATAGGATGGTAATGTGACCGGTCATGAAAGTCGGAACGACAATGCTTCCGTGAAGCTTGTCTACGACCTTTATTCCTGTGATGCCGAGAGCTAGAACGGCTACGACGGGAATGACGTCTCATCGAATCTCTTTTCCGTGATGATCGAGATGATCGATAATGATCATAACGATGACGGGAATGAGGACTGCTCGACGAATAAGAGCGTGTCCGACGTCAACCTCTTTAATCGGAACTAGTCGACGACGAATATGCATTCGACGACGAAGAAGTGGAATAATCCGATGAAGGAGAACGTGTGTTTCTGATCGTTGACCGGTGACAGGCAACTGTTGACCGGTTAATAATTGGTGCATGTTGACCGGTGTCCGGTGACCGGTACCCTTTGCCCGTTGACCGTTGACCGGACCGGTCCACGGTGACCGGTCCACGCTGACCGGTAGTATTGACCGGTGACCGGTAGTATTGACCGGTGACCGGTAGCACGGACCGGTGACCGGTGACATGACCGATCCACGGTGACCGGTAGTATTGACCGGTGACCGGACCGGTCATCAGTAACAGATGAACGGTGACTGGTAACCGGTGGGTCGGACCGGTGACCGGACCGGTCCGCGGTGAACGGTGACCGGTGCCTTGGATCGGTGACCGGACGGATCCCCTGTTACCGGTGACCGGTGCTCTGGATTGGTGACCGAACCGGTTCATAGTGACCGGTGCCCGGACCGGTCCCCGGTGACCGGTCCAGTACCCGGTGACGTACCGGTCATGACATGACCAGCTTTGTCACCGGATAATGACCGTATGGCGGGTGCCAATTGGTCTGGCATTGGTCGATGTCCTTGACCAATGCCATCAGGCAAAGACAGGCTGACGGTTGTCGCCATATGGTCTGATGTTGATCGACTTTCTGATGGTAAAGAACGATCGCCATCTTGCCTGATACCCGGTGACTGATGCTTCAATTTATCATCTGACGTCTGTAAAGTCACCGGGCATAAACCATCTGGTGAAGGTTCATCTGGTCGTTTCCTGCTCAAAACCGTTCTGCGACCTATTGCTTTTTGCCAAATGTCGTCGTCCTATGAACTACAAATAGAACATTTATGGTCAGCCGTACATAAAGTGCATGATAAACAAGTGTTGTGGTTATCCCACGACGCGTTTAAGTGACCACAAACGCCACGTAGTTGAAAACTCATTCTATTTTCTGCAAATAGAAAATAGAATGGAATCTAAGCAGGAAACAATATTTAGTGACAATTATGATGGATAAAACCGTTAAACACGGTATATAAACTGTACAAAATATAGTCAATACTTTTTGACTTTACCACGAAAAGCACTTGCACAAGTGCACGAGCCCGTAGAAAAACCCGGCAAAATCTGAAAATAACACTATTTACAACGAAATTTAAAGAGAAAAGATTTCTGAATATAGCAGAAATGACAAATTATGTAATTTATCAAATCGTAAACCCAAAACACCGCGCAGAAATGAAAGAAAACACCAAATTCCACAGGAGCAGAAAAATGGCGGTCTGTCTCGGCGTTCTCCAGAAAAGGAAGATGAGTGGCGGTTCTTGATTTCCGGTTAGGTTACATTATACTATGATTAACCTGATCTGTTTTCAGCTAGAGAGGTGGCCGATTCCCGGCGCTTGAAGATTTCTGGAGTAGCTAACCCACCTTGCAAAGGTATAGCTAGGGATAGCAGGTATGTATTGATGATATTAAAATACTTTTAAACAAAATTATATTTGTTAGAAAGTTATAAGGAAATGAAAATCTCATTAGATAAGCTTACCAACAGTTCAATCTTATGCATAAGCCGCCGTTCTATGACATATATACAAGGTATCGTACCAGAGATTCTATAGAGCAGATCCCCCAGCAGCTGAATGGAGCTTTTGCGGAACCTCCAGCTGTCGTCAAACAGTCTAAACTCTAGCTTCGGTAGCAGCAGCTCTATGTCCGTGTTGGCGTACATGTTGATGATCCTTTGACCCGCACGCAGGGCCGTGTCGTAAACATTCTCGGAATAATTAGAAAGTGCCTAGAAGACCGAATAGAAATAAATTACTTAACATTCTCTAAGGACAAATGCCATTAACCACATTTCAATAAATACAAAATACGTGTTAATTTGTTTATGGCAAGAGTTTTGATTAAAACCTTGAGTACAGAAGTATGTTCGGAAAGGCAATATTATTTATTAAAATTGCAACCTTGCAAACTTTATTGCAAACTTGATACATGCTATTGCCATTCAGTTATTTATGTGTAGTTGTACTAACATTTTAACCCTAAATCTAACATTAATTGTACCTTCAGAATAGTTGGAATGATGCGTTCAATATATTGTTTGAACTCCTCCTTGAAGACAGAAGGTAGGTAGATGAGCGTCATGATGGAACCATCAAGCTCATGAGGTGGGATGTCTGTGCGCTGGGCCTTGCCAATGATAAGATACATGAGCGCGTCTAGTTCAGCCAGCCCCATACCCCTCACCACTTCAGCCAGGCCTGCAACACACAATATTCACACAAATAATAGACCGGCAACACACAACAATCAAACCAATTACAAACAGGAAACACACAACCCTAACAACACTCACACCAATAACAGACCGGAAAAACAAAACTCACACCTGTAACAGAGCGGCAACACACACTCTCACAAATAGCAACATCATAGTGTTTGCTAAGAAAAGTCCTTGCTTCTTATAGGAACTTGTTCGCGGTTTGAAATGATACCCATTTAAAATAGAAATTGTCATATATTAAAAAATGTCTGCCGTATATTCTTACATCATAATAACAATACTCAGCAAGAAAATGTTAAAAATACATGTTTGTTTATAGAAAATAATCATACGCACTTTTTGAAGCGTTTCTCATCGATAAATTGGCGAAACGTTTATATTAATAATTAATTTCTAAACTAACATTCAAATTCAAAAGCTGCTTGGCACAGCGGAAGAGCATTAGCTGCTTCCAAGGTAGACACTGTTTGAATTGTATCTTGTTCCTTCCATCAAACATATAACACTTTGTTAGTTAATGCATAAACTGTATATGCTTTTAAAAACGCGAAAACATGTGACTAAGCCCATTTAAGTCCCTTATTTATAGCTGCAAGGGTGAGTATGGAGGATGTCGATCTAGCTGTCACTAACTTTCTTGAACATGTATGTAAGAGTGTACCTGTCAGTTTTGTTCAAGCTATTTTAAACCCTTTACTAAAGTTGATCTCAAACAAAACAGACATAACATTCTTCCCACAATTAACTAACGGTATATGTACAAACATGTCGGAAAGAAAACTATTCAAGTGAGCAATTCACTACTCTATTAGATATAATAATGTGATAATTTCGTACCTTCAGCTGCCCCTGATCGCTTGTCGGCGCTGCAATTAGATTTGAGTTCCTCCAAGAGCCAATGCTTGAGGTCTTCGGACCTCTGACTGCCTATATACTTGACCATGGTGCCGAGGGCCCGCGCTGCCACGCACCGCACTTCCGGCATCGTGTCCATCAGCAGCTGTTTCAGACAAATGATCACCTTTTCTATGTAGGGGTTCATATTCTGAAGGGGAAAAATGTTCCTGCATTAGAAACAAAGATTGCGATCGATATAGGGATTAAATACTTCAATGTTACTCTAGTTAACAAATTCATAAATCTTTCTAAATCTGCAACCTTTCCTGTTCTTTTTATTTTTACTGTTGAAACAATCGGATTATCTAATTACATAAACATTTCAATAAAAATAAGTAATGAAAAATGGCCATCTAGGAATGATTTTACCACTTGCGGTAGATATTTGATTGTAAATCACTAGCAAATGGTTCCATAATCCAATTAATATTTCAAATCCTTGCACAAATTACCTTAAATAAGGTGAGCGGCGCAATTTGTCTTCTTCCGCTGCTTAATGAACTTTCATGTATATTTAAGAGAAATGAAAAATACCAATTTAAACAAACACATGTAAATCAAGGGATTTATCCATTTATTTATGCTACTACAAATAACACCTTCTGATCTGTAAGTGAGTACATGTTTCCGCGCGTAGTCCTCGAGTGCATCCAGCAGCAGTGGAACTAACGCTGAGCGGGAAATATATAACACGTTTAACAAACTCACAAATTGCCATGTAGCCAAGTTCTAAGACAATTTAATTTAATTCAAACACCGATTGGCCTTTAAATATGAAATAATAATCAGATTTGATATACATTGGATTAGGTTCCAGATTAAGCTTGACCGTGTTTATTGTCCTAAGGTCTTGTGATTTGGGGTCCAATGTATTTGTATGCTTCCGATCATGTTCGTCGTCATAAGGCCTAGTGGTTCAATGTAAATATTTGCTTCCGATCATGTCAATAGTTCTTAGTCCTAGTGGTTCCGTGTATTGTTATGCTTGCGATCATGTTGATAGTCAAAAGGCCTAGTGGTTTTATGTATTTGCATGCTTCCGATAATGTTAATAGATCTAAGACCTAATGGTTCAGTGTATAAACATGCTTGCGACCGTGTTCATAGACTTAAGGCCTAGTGGTTCAGTGTATTGGCATGCTTCCGAACATCTGCATAGTCCTTACACCTAATGATTCAGTGTATTTATCGGTTTCCGACCATGGTCATTATCCTCAAGCTCGTGAGTAAGTGATTTTGCATGTTTATAGTTCTTATGACTAGTGGTTTAGTGTAATGCAATGCTTCCGATCATATTATTGTTCTAAGGCTTATAGGTTCAGTGTATGTACATGCTTCCGATCATGTAGATAGTCATAATGCCTAGGGGTTCCGTGTATAAGAATGCTTCCGATCATGTTCATAGTAGTAATGCCTGTTGATTCACTGTATTTGCATTCTTCTTATCATGCTAATATTCATAAAGCCTTCTGGTTAAGTGCATGTTCATGCTTCCGCTCATGTTCATAGCCCTAAGCCCTTGTGCAGCAGTGTATTTGTATGAATTAAACTATTTTATAGTTCAAATGCCTAGTGACCCAGTGTATTTGCATGGTTGAGAAAATCAAATCACGTTATATTTCGATGGCCATATTGTTCAGTGTAATTGCATTATTCTGAGAATGTTCAAAGTCCTAAGGCCTATTGGTTCAGTGTAGTTGCAGATTTCTTATTATGTTCATGGTTCTAAGGCATTGTGATTAATAGTAGTTGCTTTCTTCTGATAATAGTCATAGTTTCTTAATAGTCATAGAAACGAAATATTCGGGGTCAGTGCGATGCTTTATATTATGTTTATAGTCCTAAATGAGCAATAACTACTGATGTTCGCAAATCATGAATTTCCCCTGACTTACGGCAAAGACCTCCATATGTGAAATTCACAAAAGATTGCTTTATATATATACATATATATATATATATATATATATATATATATATATATATATATAATGCATGTCCATATGACCACAATTTTTAATCTGGAAATATTCATCTTCCTTATATCCAAAGAATCACATATACCAATTTCGATGATATTAGATGAAAGCAATTTCCAAATATAGTCGGGAAACAAAGTTCTTATTACAAGCACATTTGATCTTGCCTTTTTTCCTAAAAAAGATAGGGGTCTTCCTTCTCAAGGAAACATATAACCAATTTCTGGGATGGCAGATAAAAAGGTTCTCCAAATATTGTTCGGAAAAAATGTCTACGACCTGACCATCCGACCAACCTACACACTAACAGACAGATGCAAAGCAAAATGTATACATATCTTTTTTGCATGTAGTTACTTACTTTACTTTTCAACAGCTTACCATGAATGTCAGCATTGGGTATAAGGTTGCCAATCTGCCTTAAGGCCTGAAATCCTGCCTTCTGCACGCGAAAATCTGCTCGAGGGTCCATGAGCTCCTCTGTAATCTTAGGCACTCTGTTGAGCAGGCAGGCTGATTACATGTAGATGCGCAGTTCGCCATTGAACCTAGGAACTCCAAATCACCTGCTGCAATCATACGTGTAGTGTGTACATAACTACAAGTGCATTGAACCTAGCAACCTTTAAGACCTTTAAGACATGCACCTTATTGCTATTTTTATAAGACATACAGGTTTTATCATTGTAGAACTCAATATACATTTACATAAACTATAAGGTATAACTAATGTGCATCAACTAATAAAATTCAGCAAATTTGAAAAAGTTTAAAAGTCTAAGCATTGTTGAATAAGCTCATTAAATGTGTCGTAGATGTATATGTTATACAGCGTACTTCCTAAAAACGGAGCACTCGAACAACTTTATTGAAAACCAAGAAGAGATTCCAGTTTCCTTTTCTTCTATACGTTTAATGTACAAAGTCTACAGTAAACCAAACTCTCTTAATTCCGGAAAACAAATTTCTGCAGCAATATTTTCTCAAGCATGAACTTGTTTAGCTATTATGAAATTACAATTTACTCTAGTAAATCTGCAGTGACTTTGACATAGGTTAATATATTTCCCTACTCACTATTGCATAATGTAAACCTGATATGTTATGAACTTAGCTATGCTCACTATTCGTGTACTTTATTATTCTAAAAATAACATGTCATGATATAATGTGTTATTGTGTTGTACATCTATAACTTATTGTTTTATGCTAGCCAGTAGATTACCTACCCCACTCCAATATGCGCAATTCACGATGTATTTTTCGAAGCAAATTAAATGAAAGTAAATTTACGTGGTAATACTCGTGAAATACTGTAGTCACACCAAATAATTAAAATAATAGAAATATAGTCAAAATGTCATATCCGTTTTGAATTCAAATTACAAATTATGTACATCTCTCATCAAGGAAGATTTCCAAGCATCCTGTACTATATATATTCCAATACAGGTAAGTCTAATACAATATTATCTGAAAATAACCGTTAAAGGGCCATGACAGAGTAAAATCTTTAAAGATTTATAATGGAGAATATAACATGTACATAAATTAACGTTTCTTTTTATTGCACGAAAAAGGTTCTCGTGAATTGAAAAAAATTCATCGCATGTATCTATAGTTTTTTTGTTTTTTTTTTCTTTTTACATTTTGACGTTTCTTGTTTTAACTTTGAAGTCATAATATGTTCAATGTCTGTGTAAAAATAACTTTTGTTTGAATTGTGACGTCATAATATTATCAATGCCTAAGTAATAACAGCTATTTCTTGTGAATTGTGTAGTTTAAATATGTTCAATGTCAATATAATAAGAGCTTTTTCTTGCTTGAATTTTGACGTCATAATATGTTCAATGTCAGTGTATTGTTGTGAATTGAAATAGAAAAAATAATTCATCTAATTTATCGATTGTTTTGTTTTGTTTTTCTTCTTTTCTTGTTAACATTTTGACGTTTCTTGTTTGAATTGTTCCGTCATAATACGTTCAATGTCTGTGTAATAAGAGCTTTTTCTTTTCTGAAAGTTGACGTCATAAAATGTCCAAAGTCAGTGTACTAAGAGCTTTTTCTTGTGAATTTTGTCGTCAAAATATGTTCAATGTCAATATAATAAGAGTTAGTTCTTGTTTGAATTTTGACGTCATAACATGTTCAATATCAGTGTATTGTTGTGAATTGAACTAGGAAAAATAATCCATCTAATGTATCGGTTGTTGTGTTTTGTTTGTTTCTTTTCTTGTTTATATTTTGACGTTTATTGCTTGATTTTGGACTTCATAATATGTTCAATGTCTGTGTAATAAGAGCTTTTTTCTTGTTATGAATTTTTGTCGTCATAATATGTTTAATGTCAGTATAATAAAAGCATTTTCTTATTTGAATTTTGACGTCATAATATGTTCAGTGTCAGTGCAATAAAAGCTTCTTCTTGTCATAATATGTTTAATGTCAATGTCATACGAGCTTTTTCTTGTTTGAAGTTTGACGTCATAATATGCTCAATATTAGTGTAATTAGAGCTTTCTGGTGTTTGAATTTTGACGGCATAATATTTTTCAATGTCAGTGTAATAAGAGCATTTTCTTGTTTTGAATTTTTACGTCATAATATGTTCAATGCCAGTGTAATAAGAGATTTTTTCTCTGTAACAGGCGGAGTGGCTCGGCAGTTGTGTTGTTTGTGTCTTTTCTTGTTTACATTTTGCTGATGTAAAATCCTGGTACTTGTCTATCAAAACCTCTTTCTTATGATAGATTTTTTTCTTTTTCAATTTATATTACTTCCGTTTTGTATTAAAGCATGTTTCTGTTGTTTTGTTTTCTCACTTGTGTGAGTATTTCTTTTTATCTCATCATTTATATGGAATATTCATCTGTTTGTATCCATAATTTGTGTTTTCTTTGTTTGTTTGTATGTATGGATATCTTATGTCTTATAATAGAATGCAACTGGACTTAAAAAAAAAGAAACCAACTGGATCAAAACACACACAAATTATCATTTGCATCACCCTTCACCTCTTGAAATGATTACAATAAGTACTTTAAATGTAAAAGGGCTAAACAATAAAGACAAAGATTTTCTTTGCAGCTTCGAAAAGGTATTTGATTCACTAGACCATTCGTTTATGTTCTCTTGCTTAGAAAATATGAATTTCGGTGAAAGTCTAATTATACGGTTTTACTATTTTACACCGATATTAACAGTATAATTATTAACAATGTTTTTTTCTCAAACAGTTTTAACATCGAACGAGGGGTAAGACAAGGATGTCACTTTCATCCTCGCTATTTATTATATGCATCGAGTATCTATCACACTATATCCGATCAAATAAACATATAAAGGGAATATCGCTAGAACCCGAAGAAGAAATTAAACAGCCCCTATTTGCTGACGATGCAATTTATTTTTTTAGTGACTCATTCGATAATCTTATAGAATCGCTAACCATTTTTGGAATGGCATCTGGTCTTAAACTAAACAAAAGCAAATGCACTGTGCTAAGAGTAGGTAAATTCAAACAAAGTTATGCTCATCTTAAAAAAGAAATTAAATTCAACTGGACATCAGATGAAGCAACAACGTTAGGAATAACCTTTACAAGCAATGAACTGAAACAATTCTAAAAAACATATTTCCTAAATTACAAAAATTTAAAAATTGTTTAAAATCATGGCAGCATCGCAAACTTACACTAATAGGAAAAAAAACACCGCGATGAAAACGTTTGCACTACCTAAATTAATTTATAAACTAACAGTTCTCCCAAACCCACAAAATGATATTATTGAAGATATAAAATCAGAAATATTTAATTTCATATGGGACGGTAAACCTGATAAAATCAAGCGAACTCAATTAATTAAATCAGTAGAATATGGAGGTATCAGACTAACGGATATAGATTCATTCCTGATTGTAATCAAATGCAGTTGGGTCAAAAGATATTTAGATAACACCAATGCGAGTAAATGGAAATTATTCTACCAGAAAATCCTTATAACATATGGTGACTCCTTTCTTTTTGAATGTAATATCGACAACAATATCTTAGACGAACCAAAAAAATATTTCTATCGAATGTTCTATCGGTATGGTGTAAAGTTACTCATGATTTAAAAACCACAATAAACAGTTAAATCATTCTATTGAACAATAAAGACATAACTACTAATAATAAAACGTTTTTCTATAAAAATGTGTTCGAACGAAACATAAAATATGTAGATCAATTGTACGACTACAAAATAAACGACTTCTATTATTTTGATAACTTATGCTACATATTCGGAATACCTACAAGTCATTTCCTGATGTACTACACATTGATCAAAAGTATACCCATACGTATTAAAGCAGTTACCAATACAAATAACACACCATTTACTCAAGAAAACATTCGTAAAAAAACATAATTGCATAACAAAACAAAAGAAACAAAATATTTTACACACTTCAAATTAAAAACCCTGCCGAAATCTCTAAAGCCCAACTAAAATGGCAAAACCTTCTTGGAGAAAAAGAATTTAATTGGAAACAAATATGTGTCATGCCATATAAATCAACTACTGATACCATACTGAGAAAATTTCAATATAAATACATCTAGAGAACCATAGCTACAATAAATATCTTTTTAAGTGCGACCTATCCAACACAAATCTATGTGATATGTGTAGTGAACATATTGAAACAATAGAACATCTTTTCTGGGAGTGTACACATATTCAATCTCTATGGAATCAATTGACAACCTTTCTAGAGAAACAACAATAAAATGTTAAACTATCTCTCTTAGGCATCAGTTTGGGGGTAAATACCTTCAAAATACAATAGGTTAATAACGCTGTGAATTACATAATTAAACAAGTACCTACAATGAACTGTTTTATCAATTATTTAAAACCGAAGATTCAAATTGAAAAAGAAATTGCCCTTAACAATGATACACTTCATATATTTAACAAAAATGGAAACTCATTGAACTTTCATAAACAAGTCCAGTATGCTTTATACCCAATTTATGCAACTCATCCTTATTCATAACTATTCTGTTGTTTTTTGTTTTTTTTTCTTTTCATTACCTATCACAAATAACTAAAGATATATTAATTTGTTTTTTAACCAAAAGGAAACCACAAGGTCAAAAAAGTATATATTAGCATATCTTGTATAACATGTTTGAACATTCTTGCTGCTACATGGTATCACTTTTTTTATGTTCATATACATGTATACATTATATGTCTTGTATTGAATTTAAAAAAGGTAAATGTTTAGGTAGAATAACCTTGGATAAAGTTTAGAAAAGTATCTATTTTGTATTCTCCACACCAATTTGCACATAATCATTGTTTAACTTAACATTAATATGGCAACAAATGTAATGTCTCCCAAATATTTTACTACTAACAGGCATTATGAACATTTCATATGCACAAACTATAAAACAACGTACCCTCTATCTTCCTTGAGTCCCATTCCTTGTTGATAGTATTCTTCAGGGTGGTCATGATACCAAGCTGCTTCAGTGCGGTGATGCCCAGTCCCCTGATCAGCGCTTCCAGCCCATAAGCAGACCCTTTCATCTCCCATCTTATTAAGTTCTGCACCAGCTGATGGGCATCAGACTTCACCGCCGGAACTAGGGGCACTAGGCAGTTTGCTACAGCTTCATGCACCTTCACACATACAAAAAATCGATGTTATGGTTTATTGATCAATCTCTACAGTACAAATAACCTTTGCTGATAACTTAGATATCAATAAAAAAACTCACTCATTACTTAGATTGCACCAACACAAATCTCCCTTATTAATATCCAAATTAGTTGCAAAAGTAAAAATAATACTTTATAATAACTTAGTTTGCAATAATAAAATTACTCCTTATTGATATTTTAAAATACAAAATACCCTTAAAAAATACCTTAGTTTGCAACAGAAAAAAAATTCTGAAACTTTAGATTCCAACAAACACCTTACAAATAACCCTTACTGACACATAGGAGTTGGAAAATACATGTTCAAATATCCTTAACTGATAACTTAAAATGCAATAAAAAGACATCTAAATTACCTTAGATTGCAACAATACAAATACCCATAACTATTACCTAAGATTGCAACGATACAAACACCCCTTCCTTGATACCTGATACGGATAACTAAAAATTCAACAGATAAACAGCAAAATACCCCTACTGATAAATTTGATTGCACAAATATAAACGACTCTCTATGATACCTCCAATTGCAACGATACTGATACATTAAATTGCAACAAAACAAACACTTCTAAATAAAACCTTAGATTGCAACGACACTTATACCCCTTAATGATGCCAAATGTTCAAACAATACAAATACCTCTGATTAATACCTTATATTGCAACAAAACAAATACCTCTAACTGATACCTTAGAATTATCAACAATAGAAATTACCCTTATAAATACCTTCTACTGAACAATTCAGATATCTCTAACTGATAGCGTTGATTGCAACAATACAAATAACCCTTACTTACACCTACAACAATACAAATGCCGCTTATTTATATCTTAGAAACAAGATTACTAGTAAAACTGAGTGATGCTCCCTGATTATACGCTTAATCGATATATGGGTTCATTGTGTGGAAACTAATAAATGTTCCAAGGGCACAAACTCCATATAAACGTACTGGAGCGGAATGAAATGAGAATATGTATATGTTCATCCTGTACTCATTTGAGAATGTCATCTCCTTCATCAAAGGGCAATTACTGCCTAAAAAGTATTGAAGCGGCACAACCTACACCTATGCATTTTCACCCAACAGAGATGGTGTATATGACAGGTCATAATATTAAAATAATTGTCCGAGATCAAACCCGAAAGGATTTATTATTTAAAAGGCAATAACTCACTAAAACATCATTGGGGCGGACAACATTAAAATATGCACACGTCCACCTTTTAAGAAAAGTGCATATACAGTTTTTTTTTTAAATTTAAATCATTTCTTCCTGAGACATTGTGCAGAAACAAATTCGAATTCAGATCAATGGTATCTGAGATTTTGCAAGGAAACAAACAATATGATTTTTTATATTGTAACATTATTAAATAGATTCTTAATGCTGTAATCCAATTTTATGTATTGATACTTCAATTAACACATTATGAAAATCAATACTGATCACAATTCATGCCTTTATATATGTTAATATGTTTTGAAAATGTATACTCATGGAATGTTTGTCTACTGTATATTGAATAAACCATAAACCATATTAACAATCAAAGGTCACTAAATCCCTAACCGGAGTCACGTGACGCAAGAAGAGCACGTCCACCCAATAAGGATGCTGCACATCAAGCTTCGTCATAATCAGATCTTTGGTTTTTCAGACCTTACGCGGAAATGAAAAGTATGACTGACGGAAAGACAGAAGAACATCGAGAAGGAAATAAATGATTATCGGGAAAATTCGTTTCAGACCAAGCAAACTTAATTCCACTAAAAGTAGAACTTGGATGGACGGACAAAGCGCAGACTATATCTTCCTCCCTTTAAAGAAAACCATAAAAATCGCTCCGTTAATGTATGGTTACCAACTTTTAAACTTGATGTAAGCTAGCATTTTAAATACTAAAAATCCATACAGTTAAAATAAGAGTTTTTTTTAAACAAAGCCTTTTTGCATCTTTTTTTCTAAATGCACATATAATAAGGTTTTAAGTTCAGTTACCTCCTGCGAGGGCGAAGAGAGGTCAGATATCAACTGTTTCACAATTATCCTAACTTTGGGGTCGTCCTTGTCCAGATGCTTGGCCAGAGTGCCGTTTAGGATGGCGATATTTTGGCGGACGGCGTCGCAGATCGCAGCACCCGATGGGCTCGCCAGAAACTTCTCAATTACGAGTATCAGCAACGACACATTCTCCTGCAAACAGTTCATTTCTCTGAGTCTTTGGCTGGAGGGATTAGAACATATATTAATGTTGTTTGATATAAAATTATGCTCTCACAAACTTAATTTCATTTTAAGGAAAAGGAATAGTAACGTGACGATTTGTCCTGAAATGAAATATGTATAATGCAAAAACGGACAAACATGTATGCATATTAAAAACAGTATAAAGAGACCCTTTTCATATTATTCTCTCATAACAAATGATCTCTTTATTAATTTCGACTGTATAATGTAAAGCGTAATGAGTACCGCTATCTTTTTTTTCCGTGATTTTAAATAATATTAATTGATTTGTTACATTTTTTGGGGTATACATGTCAATATTTGAAATATAAACAAGTGTTTATCGCATTTGGGGTTTTTCTTGCTTGTTAAAGCTGAATATGTAAACCCTCATGCCATACCTTGCCATGAACGTTGATGGTTGTCATGGCAGCCTGTCTCATCAGAGAGCACACTTCCTGGCTGCGATCTCCTAGACCCTTGGACAAAAAGAAGTTGAACAGGGGAAGAAGCTCACTCTTGGGCAGAATAGGAGCAAGGTGATCAAGAAATATGACCACCCCAGTCCTGGGCTGCCAATCATCCTGCATTTGCTCAGAGATCACTTTGCATAATCCATCTAGTTTTGGCGGTTGCATCTTGTTCAATCGTGTTCATCATAAAATATCAAAATGTATAATAATTCAAACACAAAAATATTGTAGCTATAATCCCTTTACTTGTTGCGGACCAATAAAAATATTCCGAAGAACCCGTATCATGGTATACAAACATATCAGTCTTGCCAACTGAGAATACAATTTACGGTTAAAACATATTCTCCTGAGTTCTGTTGATGTTCGACTTTTTTACATACATATATAAAAATCCACTCGGAGACTTTTCTAATAGAACTCTTTTCAAACTTGAATATCTCAATTTTTTAAGATTTTGAATACAAAAATCACATGTAATCATTTGACTACATTGCATGCAAGCTCGCGATAAAATCAATCATCCGTGACGATCGGACGCTAAAGCAACTGGGGTATTTATGGTTTCATCTTTTTGCATGTGGAAATGGTGATACGCGATTCTTAATATACTTCAATTTAATCTTTTAAGGTGGGTTTTAACAGCAGGAGAACATAAAATGAATTAAAACAATGTATGGTTCAAATGAATAAGCGCAACCGCCCGTTTTGGCAAATGCCAAAATGCGAGGTTGCGCTCCTTAATTTTCATATGAGCCATACGGTTTTTCGAATTAACGATATGTTTTCCTGGTGTAAGAACCCACTCAAAATTAAGAAATTGCAATTTTTAGAATGATATCGCGTTTTACCATTTCCACGTGCACAATTACGAAACCATACACATCCCAAGTGCTGAAGCGTCCGATCGTTACGGATGCATAAATTCATTGTCGGCTTGTTCAAAATGAAGTCAAATTATAAGATGTAAAATACAGAATCAGTATCGCAACCCATTATTGAGGTATTCAAGTTTGAAAAGTGTTGCGTTAGAAGTCTCAAAGTGTGCAGAGTTTCCTCGCTTTTATTTACAAATGCAATTTGAAACTGTTCTGCAGATTTCCAATAACGAGTGTGCAGAAATTCAACATTTATTGCTACCAAAATTGTTTGCTCATTTAAATGATCAATGGTTCATTTATTTGACATTCAGTACATTTGAAACATTTGGAATGATAGATATTATGAATAAACACGTGTAAATGTTACATGACTTTGCGACCTGTCAAATTTTGTTTCTGTGACATATAATAACCGAAAAGATTTGCTATTTAGAAAAACATGAAATAAGTTATAGTGTTGTTGATAAGATTTATATGCTTTCAAAGTAAATGTACTTCATACTACAATATTTATAATATAAAAAACCCCATACATTTTTGCGAGTTTGGCATAGAACCCTATATAATAGCCAACGCACTGCAATATCTCCTGCAACTGGACAGTCCTACCTCGAGTTTCTCCTCATATCTGACGAGCAGCAGCTGGATGGTGGTTACTATATGCTTGCCATGGCACTGCAGACAGTCTGCAAGGCATTTTGCTGCCGCCCGACACACGATCTCCTCAGGGTGGGTGACGTCGTCTACGAGTTTTAAGCACATGTCCTCGTACGGCTCCTCCAGGAACAAATCCTCTCGCAGACTGAACAGGAAATCAGAACATAAATGCGTTTTGCTTTTCTTGCATTTTTTATTTAAAGATTTCATTTAGTGATTATATTGCATTTGTTTATGTTCTTGTTTGCGACATTTAACCTTTGTAGCAGGTTTGGAGTAAAACATAAAATAAGTGGAATTTGATTTAAAAAAAACAACAAATCCTACAATTTACCTGGATTCAAAGTAGTGAAACCTTATACACCTATATGAATAAAAAATGGACTTAATAACCGTAAAAGTGAAGATATTTCATTCTTGAGAATAATGAACAAATATAAAGTTTTCTAATCGAAATTGTTTTATAAAATGAAGAAGCATAAGTGATAGTGAAAGCATATTCAAATCACTAAAATAAATTCAAACAAAAGGGCCATGAGCCGTAAGATGCTCATTCGAGATCGGAAGGAACTAAACTATTATGAGAAAGTGGAAATAAGAAGAATAAAAGAAGTACATTAAACCTTTCAGTTCGATGCACATAATTGTGCCAGAATTTCGTCATCATCATCATCATCATCATCATCATCATCATCATCATCATCAACATCATCATCATCATCATCATCATCATCATCATCATCATCATCATCATCATCATCATCATCATCATCATCATCATCATCATCATTATGAATAAAAACAACTTCAATACCACACTATCATAGAATTTCTTTAATGGATGTTATCATAATAATTTTCAACCCGTGTAAAAATCTTGCTCTTTTGCCAAAATTACAATTGAAACTAATATATCTCGTGTCAGCAATATTTTTCAATAGAACTCAATTGTCATATCATTAAAACAAACATGCTAAGCAAGTTTCATGAAGGTTGGGCAAAACATGTGACTTCAAGAGATTAACTAGGTTTCAATACAGCCAGATAAGGACAACTTTCCAGTCCCCTTGCGGCCATGATTTTCAACAGACAGAAACCATTTTTATCCTGAGCGTGAAATCATTATACCATTCAAGTGTCAATATGATTGAGACATCTAGTCTGTAAACAATCTTTTACTAGATACTAGAAAAACTGCCCCGCCCCCTGGTTGCCGTCTTTTTCAACAGACCCGAACCATTCGAACTCAGCTGATATGTCATAAGAAAAAAAGGTTCCGAGCAAACTCAACGAAGACTGGACAATATGTATGACTCCAAGTTTCATGAACATTTGACAAAAATGTGGCTTCGCGATTCTTTACAAGGTAAATGTTGATGTATCGTGCAGGACAAAAGGCGATCACCAAAGCTAACCATTCTCTTGTTGTGCTCAGCATGGCTAAAAAAAGGATAGAAAAACCCTACACAACAAAGTGTCTCACCTCTCCGCCAGACTGCGGACATTTTTGTGGTCATCATAACTTGCCACCCACACCCTCTGGGCAATCATCAGACGCAGTTCATAGTTGTCGTCAATAGTGGGCAGCACTAACACCAAACACTTCAGTGCCTGACCGTTAAATATGATTTATTCTGAACAACCTTTAATTTAAGCTAAATTTAAGTACACATACAGGATGATTGTTTTTCTAAAGGTATGAAAGTAGTTTACTTTATTAGTGTTTAAAGAACAAAATATTATCACGTTCCATGCTAATCACTATTTTTGATTGAAAACTATTGACAGGTTTGGTTTTATTCCTACGACAATGAACAATATATTATAGGTTTTAAATGGATACATTTTTCTCTTACCAATAACATTTTATATTTCACTGAAAAACATATAATACGTTTCACTATTTTTTGAAAACATTCACTTGGCCTGTAGAGGCATTTCACAGCAAGTATTTATCTCACCTGCAAAGCGGACTCACGAGACGCATAACACGGTGACGTCAAGGGGTCCAGAATAACAATGACTTCCTCCTGTTTGATGCAGGTACATCCAGCCTGGCAACTGATGCAGGTGGCAACCTCTACCATGGCTTTGTTGGCCATCTTCTTTATCTGGGCAGGCGCTTTTTCTATCACATTGATCAACAGCTCCAGCAGCTCTCGAATGGGTATCAGCCCCGGGTCATACTGCTCATTGTAGTCATTTAAAACACCGAAACACTTGTTTCATGTGCTATATAAAAACAATGAATCTAGAAACACACCACTACCAGGCTATATATGTTCCCTTATGCTCTCTGATAAAAATAACATTTAGACCTCGAGACTAAATCTTGCTAAGAACTATCTGAACTAGTCACAAACGGTTTATGGATTTCGAAACAAACTGTTGTCGTTTTTTATCATTACTTGTTAATTAAAATATTATTAAATACATGATTTGTACTATTTTTGAATTTGTATAAACTGGTGTCCCCATCACCTAGTCTCCAGCGTCGCATCTCATTTGTGCATGTGCTGCGATCACTTAGAGTGCTTTCTCCATTACGGCATTTGACCTACTAACGCGCGCTCCGTTGTCCTTTAACACCCAGATCAGAAGGTAGAACATGAAAGCAAAGCACGGGGCACTGTAAAGTTCCCGCTCAACCCCAATATTACTAGCAGACTCGGAACTCTCTGTCACTGAGTTTTTGTACAGTTCATCGACCACCTGTACAGCTTGTGTTTCCATTGGCTCCTTACACTCCGGGTCCAGCAATTTTACCGTACATATTCCAATTAGCTCTCCTACCATGTGACAAAAACATTTCTTTAGAATATTAGATCTATATCATTTTCATACTCATAAATAAATACAAAAGAAGTGTACAACTTTAATCGCTTATATAGATTTGTCCAGTAGATATAATAAGTAGGGATGCAAGAGGTTAACCGGTTAACCGGTTAACCTACCGAACGACCAGTTAACCGGTTACATTTTCGGCAAAAGGTTAACCTTGAAAAATATATTTAATTTTTTTTTTTTCATCGAATAACTTGTACGTTTTTAATTTTTTCGCGTAACATACTGCCAAATTGCGCTGGCGACTAGTTAAAACAACATGCCGCACAGTCGACGGTAATAAATAACGTGTCAACAAACACAGCAATTAAGCAATAAATCAATACCTTTATGATAACAAATAGGGGTACGTTTTAATAATTGGCACCATTGTTTTGTTTGACTCGCGAAAATTTAACTAGCGAACTGCGGGGAGTGGGGGCTATTAGCGAAGACGTAATTGACACGTTTATCGAAATCGCGATAAAAAACAGTTTAGACAATGCACGGCTTTTTTTGATGTTTTGTTAACCAATATCCAACACTGATTGCTCGCGAAAATACCGTGTTTTATAAGAAACAATTTTCTGAATAAATGCATTCGTAGTTAAAATCTTGTCGAGTAAACGTCGTATTTGCTTCTGAGAAATTACTATCATTATTGTAATTTACGTCACCAACGATGCCACCATTACCGTCCGAGGTATGGAAACACTTCAGAAAGTCGGCAGACAAGAGCACTGCATCTTGTCTGTTATGCAGTGCAACAATTCAACTGCATGGCGGCACCTCAAATCTGCGAAATCAACAAGGCCAGTCCGGATGTGGCAAAGCAACAGACGTTACACCAGGTTTTTGCCCCCCGTCCTTCGTCGAGCGAGACGATCAACCAGGCCCTTGCAAATTTCGTGGTCCAGGCATACGTGCCCATGAAAATCGTGGAACACGAGAGTTTTCGTCATCTGATGAAACTTCTGAATCCGCAGTACGAGGTGCCTTCTCGAACAACCGTCAGGGCGCGCATTGACCAGCAGTATGATGACGCAAAAAAGTCTCTGCTGTCCAGTCTTCAAGGAAGCACGTCTGTCGCTCTCACAACTGACTCCTGGACATCCAATGCCACAGAGGCATACCTCACAGTAACCGCACACTACATCAAAGAAGACTGGTCAATGGAGTCGCGCATACTTATGACCCGCGCTATGCCAGAGCGACACACCGGCGAAAACCTTGCTATTCGCCTTAAGGACTGTGTGGATGAGTTTGGTCTGAAGGGACGTGTTGTAGCATGTGTTCACGACAATGCCAGAAATATGGACTTAGCCGGCCGTCTGTGTCCGGACTGGCAGGACCTCCCTTGTTTCGCACACACCCTTCAGTTGTGCGTGAAGCCGGTCATGGACATTCCGTCAGTAGCAGACGTGATGTCGAGAGCACGAAAGATCGTCGGCCACTTCCGGCACTCCACAACCATGACAGCAGAGCTGCGATCGCGACGAGTTGTCATGCAACTTCCTGACCATGACCTAATTCAGGATGTTCCGACGCGCTGGAATTCGTCGCAGATGATGTTGCAACGCCTTGTGGAGCAGCGTCGTGTTGTTACCGACATCCTACTCAACCCACGCCTAACAGGGAAGCGTGACAGGGGTCTCCTGCTGACCGACGCTGAGTGGGAGATTGCCGGAGACGTTGCGTCTGCGTTGCAAGATCTCACAGAGGCAACAAAAAACATGTGTTCCGACACGCATGTCTCGTCATCCGAGATATATCCCGTTGTTTGTGGATTGCTCATTAACAGCCTGGGCTGCTCGAGTGACGATAGTGCGTTGATAAGTCGCGTGAAGGAGACACTCCGGGACGAGTTGAAACGCCGTTTCCGGCCTTACGAGTATGAGACGGCCGCAAGCATACCAGTGGTAACATCCCTACTTGATATCCGGTACAAGCGCCTTAACTTCCTGACACCGGAACTGAAGAATAAGACGCGTACAGCACTCGAAGGAATGATGGAGGAGGTACCACTACGTGTTCATACCAGAGATGATAGTCAGCAGCCTCCGACTAAAAGGCCAAGGTTCAGCTTCCTGATCACATCCCCGACAGAGGCTACAAACCATGAAGATGAGTTGGATGCGTACATGCGGGTGAATTGTGAATCCGATGGCGACCCGTTGGTGTGGTGGTGTGAACACAGACAACGTTTCCCAACAATAGCGCATGTCGCCCAGAAGCTGTTGTCCGTGCCATCGACATCCGTGCCATCGGAGCGAGTGTTCTCCAAAACAGGGCGTCTTGTTACAAAGGCTCGCAACCGCATCAGCCACAAGCTTGTTGACAAGGTCATTTTCTTGACCAAATGAACAATGTTGTGCTTTGTATTTTGTGCAAATACTTGTATATGTGATGTTTTGTTTGAACTGTCCGATTGATTTTCACTGTTTGCAGTGTATCACTGATTTATTCTGCAGACAGAACTAGAAACTGTTAATAAAAAATTAACTCAGAATCTGAATTTGTGCTCTTTATTTTACCCACATTTAAATGTAAAATGAACATTAAACGATAATAATTCGGCTAAAGACGCTAAAATGCAAATAACAAAATAATTGAAAATATGCAATTATCCAATAAATATCCAATAAATAGAGATGCGGATTCGTTGAAACACATGACCCTCTTTACGTCAACCAGAAAGGAAAAAAAACATGTTAATATAAGGTCAATTTGAGCTTTAAAAATGGAAACATAATTAACAAAGAAACACACCTTTTTGTGAGCGATATGACGCGAACGTAATATAAGCGGCCCAATAAAAAATAATGACGCAAGCGATCTCAAATTAGAAATTACTTTCGTTTTTATAGAGCGATTCGAGCGGTATGACATTTTTATGTACTCTAACATTGAAAGTACCTATAGCGTTTCGGTTAACCGGTTAATAACCGGTTACGGCAAAAGGTTAACCGGTTACTGATTTTTGTAACCTCTTGCATCCCTAATAATAAGCTCAACCCTAAACATTTCCTTTAGCTCTCCAATTGTTCATTTATAACATGGTTGACCAAAAGGTCTATTTAACCACACACATGTTTATTTTTAACATTTGTTATGTAGCGTTGTTTTGTAATCATTTTCATTCGCTACTTTTTGCCTGATCAATCAATTGAGTTACGTCATTTTACTGAAATGACGCTGGAACGTAAAGTGGCAACGCAATAAAAAACAACACTTACCGGTTTTATTATAATATATATGTTAATATTTAATTTCTTTGCTTATTTGCAAAGCACGTGATAAAAACGATCAGACACTTATTGTCATTTCAAACTATGATTAATTATGTTTTCCAAAAAATAATACAATTCTGTAACTACCAAAAGCTTTTTTCGGGAAAACCGATGCGCCTAGTTTCTTGAGAACCTTCGAGGCATGTACGGCACCCAATGGGGACTTTACAAGCTTCACAAGTGGACGACACAGGTCCATCATGTAGTAGCCTGTGGACTGGGGGTTCCCCCGCACCATGGCTTTCACCAATTTACACACTTTATACAGGTTTTTGTTCAACTGTGCACATAAAGATACAGTTGTTACTCAAAATGTATGCAGTCTTATTTAAAATCATGGCCTCTGAATGCTTAAAATGCAATAAAGGAAATATATCACTCAAAATATAATTGATATTCGAACGAAATGTAACGAAATAATACAAATAGTAAAGAGAATTAATTGTCAGTGGCAAGAATCGTGATGTTTTTTCATCTCCAAGTGGTAAAGCAAACCTGTGTAAGTCTGGTGCGTATTTCAGACTCCTTTTTCAGCTGGGCCTGCGATTCTTCCTCCTGTTTTTTTTCAGTGTTTGCTGTTCTTTCCAAGACGTGTCTGTATGATTTTCTCTTTGGATCTTCAATCTATAACAAATACCACACATGTAATTAACACAATGGCAGGGAGAGTTAAAAACCAAAATTTTAAAATGCTAAAGTCCCCAAAGCTACCTTTCTGCATTTTTTTGGTCATAAAGCTGTCCCTCTTCACACTTATAGGCACCATACTCGTCCCTGGCTATCATGAGGAGGTCAGTGTTGCTAAGACGTTGCGACACATAGTCAACAAAACCTGGCAGTACGTCTTTAGGTGCAATCCTCACTAAGGTCTGTATTGCATTCAGCTTTATCTAGAAGTCAGCAGGGTAGAGTTATCAACATTAACCAGAAATAAAACATCAACTATGACATATGGCGAATAACATGCTGTGCGAACGCTGGAATCGTCAAACATCAATAAAATAGTCTTCCAGAATCAAAACGACTTATTTGGTTTTCGTGGCATTTCAGGTTTCCATGAAGTCTGTAATTTTATCCCATGCAGTTGTAAAGGGCACTCTGATTTAAACTTCATTGACCAAGTCCATAGAGTTATTTAGGATGACAAATAATGCATGTGCAGTTAATTAAGCATATTTCAAAACAGTTCAATTAAGAGTTTTGCATACAGTATATAGAACCTACCACAGATAAAAAAATGTAAAAAAAAATAGGATTAATGTCCTTTGGCTCATAATCGATGGCCAATTAAAAGTCATCTTAAGGAGCTTAATTGTTTATGTCAGATTTGAGTGCGTAGATTCTTTTATTATTAGATACGCCCATTCCACACTTCGTCTTTTGAACATCACCCTGCACCTTTTGTTGTTCTAAATACTTCCTTTATTCAAGAAATTGTGTCTGCTATTAAAGGAAGAATCAAATAATTAAGCATGATAAGAAATATAAGAAATATATAAATAATATTGTAAATAAGCAGCAGCAACAATTGTGGGTGCCAACCTCACTAAGGTCACCATCTAGGCTCTCTTGAATGGGGGCGATGGAGATGCGGGTTACCCCGCGTGTAGACAGCAGACGGGAAACACTCCGCATTGTGAACCTACGGATCGGGTACGACTCCCGTGTCAAGCAGTACACAAGGGCCTTGTAATAAGAACAAGGAAAACTGGAAAAGAACAAGCATCTTACAAATTTGTTGATAACTTAAATCGTGTTTTAAATATAAAAAAATGCAGGCAAATAATATATACATATTGCACAATTAAATACTCTGAAAGGAAATGTCATTAAAATTATCAATAATTAAAAAAAAATGCCCAATTTTTTGCTTTAAAAGTAAGATGAACATGTTATGTTAGTGCCCATGATATTATGATTACAAGACAATGAAATATATATAGTAGTTCGTAAGCATATTTACACTAAAAAAGAAATGTGACAAGATTTTAAAATGTATTAAAATACAATTAGTTAAATTTAATAAACTTTGATCCCAAGGTCTGCATATTAACAACCTGCACGCATATGAGATGTATTTCAAAGTAAACAACAGCACAATACCTCCGTCCAAACTAAAGATATCGAGAGATCTTTTTTTTCTTTATAATAACAGTTACCTTGGCGGATCTCTTTTTCATTTTTATTAACAGTGACCTTGACCCAATGGCCCCATCAGCGTAAAACTACATACACACAAAAGGTCAGCTCTATATTGCCAACCTAATTGAACTAATTGAGCAGAAACGTTGCATATATATTAAACAACAGTGATTATGACATTGATCAAAACGGCAAAAGTGTAACCCCTTGCTTTGTGTGCATTTAAGCAAGAGATAGGAATTTTTTCATACACACTTTTATCTGAATTTTATAATCACAACAATGTCATTATTCTTATAAAATGCATGTCAGATTAAAGAGCTTGTTCATTGACCTACCAAAAAGACATGAACACCTGTGAAATTTCAATTGAATATCTGTATTCGAATCAGTATTATTACGATTTTTCCATCTTAACCTTAACCAGAGCATTACGCGGACGTGGATGTTGTCATTTTGGTTTGTAGTATAGTTCAGACTTTTAGGTAAATATTAAAATTTAAAACAAAATAGTGTGATTACTTTGCTACTTGATCTGTCATCTTCATGGACAACTCTAGAATCATTTTTTCTGACAGTGTGACCACACCATCTAGCGCTGCAAAATAATGTGTAAAGAAAAGGTAAAGATATCTAAAAAGTAGGGATGCAAGAGGTTACAAAAATCAGTAACCGGTTAACCTTTTGCCGTAACCGGTTATTAACCGGTTAACCGAAACGCTATTGGTAGTTTCAATGTTAGAGTACATACAAATGTCATACCGCTCGAATCGCTCTATAAAAACGAAAGTAATTTCTAATTTGAGATCGCTTGCGTCATTATTTTTTATTGGGCCGCTTATATTATGTTCGCGTCATATCGCTCACAAAAAGGTGTGTTTCTTTGTTAATTATGTTTCCATTTTTAAAGCTCAAATTGACCTTATATTAACATGTTTTTTTTCCTTTCTGGTTGACGTAAAGAGGGTCATGTGTTTCAACGAATCCGCATCTCTATTTATTGGATATTAATTGGATAATTGCATATTTTCAATTATTTTGTTATTTGCATTTTAGCGTCTTTAGCCGAATTATTATCGTTTAATGTTCATTTTACATTTAAATGTGGGTAAAATAAAGAGCACAAATTCAGATTCTGAGTTAATTTTTTATTAACAGTTTCTAGTTCTGTCTGCAGAATAAATCAGTGATACACTGCAAACAGTGAAAATCAATCGGACAGTTCAAACAAAACATGACATATACAAGTATTTGCACAACATACAAAGCACAACATTGTTCATTTGGTCAAGAAAATGACCTTGTCAACAAGCTTGTGGCTGATGCGGTTGCGAGCCTTTGTAACAAGACGCCCTGTTTTGGAGAACACTCGCTCCGATGGCACGGATGTCGATGGCACGGACAACAGCTTCTGGGCGACATGCGCTATTGTTGGGAAACGTTGTCTGTGTTCACACCACCACACCAACGGGTCGCCATCGGATTCACAATTCACCCGCATGTACGCATCCAACTCATCTTCATGGTTTGTAGCCTCTGTCGGGGATGTGATCAGGAAGCTGAACCTTGGCCTTTTAGTCGGAGGCTGCTGACTATCATCTCTGGTATGAACACGTAGTGGTACCTCCTCCATCATTCCTTCGAGTGCTGTACGCGTCTTATTCTTCAGTTCCGGTGTCAGGAAGTTAAGGCGCTTGTACCGGATATCAAGTAGGGATGTTACCACTGGTATGCTTGCGGCCGTCTCATACTCGTAAGGCCGGAAACGGCGTTTCAACTCGTCCCGGAGTGTCTCCTTCACGCGACTTATCAACGCACTATCGTCACTCGAGCAGCCCAGGCTGTTAATGAGCAATCCACAAACAACGGGATATATCTCGGATGACGAGACATGCGTGTCGGAACACATGTTTTTTGTTGCCTCTGTTAGATCTTGCAACGCAGACGCAACGTCTCCGGCAATCTCCCACTCAGCGTCGGTCAGCAGGAGACCCCTGTCACGCTTCCCTGTTAGGCGTGGGTTGAGTAGGATGTCGGTAACAACACGACGCTGCTCCACAAGGCGTTGCAACATCATCTGCGACGAATTCCAGCGCGTCGGAACATCCTGAATTAGGTCATGGTCAGGAAGTTGCATGACAACTCGTCGCGATCGCAGCTCTGCTGTCATGGTTGTGGAGTGCCGGAAGTGGCCGACGATCTTTCGTGCTCTCGACATCACGTCTGCTACTGACGGAATGTCCATGACCGGCTTCACGCACAACTGAAGGGTGTGTGCGAAACAAGGCAGGTCCTGCCAGTCCGGACACAGACGGCCGGCTAAGTCCATATTTCTGGCATTGTCGTGAACACATGCTACAACACGTCCCTTCAGACCAAACTCATCCACACAGTCCTTAAGGCGAATAGCAAGGTTTTCGCCGGTGTGTCGCTCTGGCATAGCGCGGGTCATAAGTATGCGCGACTCCATTGACCAGTCTTCTTTGATGTAGTGTGCGGTTACTGTGAGGTATGCCTCTGTGGCATTGGATGTCCAGGAGTCAGTTGTGAGAGCGACAGACGTGCTTCCTTGAAGACTGGACAGCAGAGACTTTTTTGCGTCATCATACTGCTGGTCAATGCGCGCCCTGACGGTTGTTCGAGAAGGCACCTCGTACTGCGGATTCAGAAGTTTCATCAGATGACGAAAACTCTCGTGTTTCACGATTTTCATGGGCACTTATGCCTGGACCACGAAATTTGCAAGGGCCTGGTTGATCGTCTCGCTCGACGAAGGACGGGGGGCAAAAACCTGGTGTAACGTCTGTTGCTTTGCCACATCCGGACTGGCCTTGTTGTTGTCAGCGGACGGATGCTTAAATTTTATATGATTTCGCAGATTTGAGGTGCCGCCATGCAGTTGAATTGTTGCACTGCATAACAGACAAGATGCAGTGCTCTTGTCTGCCGACTTTCTGAAGTGTTTCCATACCTCGGACGGTAATGGTGGCATCGTTGGTGACGTAAATTACAATAATGATAGTAATTTCTCAGAAGCAAATACGACGTTTACTCGACAAGATTTTAACTACGAATGCATTTATTCAGAAAATTGTTTCTTATAAAACACGGTATTTTCGCGAGCAATCAGTGTTGGATATTGGTTAACAAAACATCAAAAAAAGCCGTGCATTGTCTAAACTGTTTTTTATCGCGATTTCGATAAACGTGTCAATTACGTCTTCGCTAATAGCCCCCACTCCCCGCAGTTCGCTAGTTAAATTTTCGCGAGTCAAACAAAACAATGGTGCCAATTATCAAAACGTACCCCTATTTGTTATCATAAAGGTATTGATTTATTGCTTAATTGCTGTGTTTGTTGACACGTTATTTATTACCGTCGACTGTGCGGCATGTTGTTTTAACTAGTCGCCAGCGCAATTTGGCAGTATGTCACGCGAAAAAATTAAAAACGTACAAGTTATTCGATGAAAAAAAAAATAATTAAATATATTTTTCAAGGTTAACCTTTTTCCGAAAATGTAACCGGTTAACTGGTCGTTCGGTAGGTTAACCGGTTAACCGGTTAACCTCTTGCATCCCTACTAAAAAGCGTTTGTATTCTTCTTTAACACAAAAAACACTAGAATACTGCAAACTATTCAACGTTTTATATCCACATATCTGTGTCTGGCACAGACCTGAGGTATGTCTCATGTACCACTAAAGGTGTATTGCTGTACAACACTAGGTCCCCCCAAAAACATCCCACGTTAACAGAACGGTCCAACCTTTCTCTCTGAAATACACAATGTATTTGTCAGAAAACTTAAACCTTCAAGCAGCAAGATACATGCAGCAAATATGTTATTTTCAGCTAACGCTAGAAAGTCCTAAGTCCAAAATAAAAGTTTACCCAATTAAAATATTCACCTACTAGTTTCCTGTTGCAATAAACTGCTACAAATAACTATTGGACGTGCACACAAACGTTATATTTAGAAAAATAAAAAATAAACTGTCTTACCTAAATAAAACATTAATTGCTATATATATACCTTTATATATTATATGCAAAATCTACACAAACGATATCAATGGCGGGCGTAAGTTTAAGAATTGCTTTAGACGCTAACTGAAACAAGACAACTAACCTGGCTTTATGTCTAAAACACAAAGCTTAAGAAGAAGGTTTGCAGGAGACACAGCCTCTGTTACCAAGACACCTTGTGGAAGTTGCGACACATAGTCAACACAACCTGGCAGTACGTCTTTAGGTGCAATCCTCACTAAGGTCTGTATTGCATTCAGCTTGCTCTAGAAGTCAGCAAGGTAGAGTTATCAACATTAACCAGAAACAAAACATCAACTATGACATATGGCGAATAACATGCTGTGTGAAAGCTGGAATCGTCAAACATCAATAATAGCGTCTTCCAGAATCAAAACGACTTATTTGGTTTTCGTGGCATTTCCGGTTTCCATGAAGTCTGTAATTTTATCCCATGCAGTTGTAAAGTGCACTCTGATTTAAACTGCATTGACCAAGTCCATAGAGTTATTTAGGATGACAAAATGCATGTGAAGTTAATTAAGCATATTTCAAAACAGTTCCATTAAGAGTTTTGCATACAGTATATCGAACCTACCACAAATCAAAAAATGTTAAAAAATGCATTAATGTCCTTTGGCTCATAATCGATGGCCAATTAAAAGTCATCTTAAGGAGCTTAATTGTTTATGTCAGATTTGAGTGCGTAGATTCTTTTATTATTAGATACGCACATTCCACACTTCGTCTTTTGAACATCACCCTGTACCTTTTGTTGTTCTAAATACTTCCTTTATTCAAGAAATTGTGTCCGCTATTAAAGGACGAATCAAATAGTTAAGCATGATAAGAAATATATTAATAATATTGTAAATAAACAGCAGCAACAATTGTGGGTGCCAACCTCACTAAGGTCACCATCTAGGATCTCTTTAATGAGGGCGATGGAGATGCTGGTTCCCCCGGGTGTAGACAGCAGATGGGAAACACTCCGCATTGTGAACCTACGGATCGGGTACGACTCCCGTGTCAAGCAGTACACAAGGGCCTTGTAATAAGACCTGGAAAAGAACAAGCAACTTACAAATTTGTTGATACACTTAAATCGTGTTTTAAATATATAAAATCCAGGCAAATAATATATACATATTGCACATTTAAAAATCTGAAAGGAAATGTTATCAAATTATCAATAATTTAACAAAAAATGCCCATTTTTTTGCTTTAAAAGTAAGATGAACATTTTATGTTAGTGCCCATGATATTATGATTACAAGACAATGAAATATATATAGTAGTTCCAAAGCATATTTACACTTAAAAAGAAATGTGACAAGAAATTACAATGTATAAAAATACAATTAGTTAAATTTAATAAACTTTGATCCCAAGGGTTGCATATTAACTACCTGCACGCATATGAGATACATTTCAAAGTAAACAACAGCACAATACCCCCGTCAAAACTAAAGATATCGAGAAATCTCTTTTTCCTTTTTAATAACAGTTACCTTGGCGGATCTCTTTTTCATGTTTAATAACAGTGGCCTTGACCCAATGGCCCCATCAGCGTAAAACTACATACACACAAAAGGTCAGCTCTATATTGCCAACCTAATTGAATTAATTGAGAAAAAACGTTGCATATATATTAAACAACAGTGATTATGACATTGACCAAAACGGCAAAAGTGTAACCCCTAGCTTTGTGTGCATTTAAGCAAGAGATAGGAATTTTTTCATGCACACTTTTACCTGAATTGTATAATCACAACAATCTTATTATTTTTAGAAAATGCAGGTCAGAATTAAAGAGCTTGGTCATTGACCTACCAAAAAGACATGAACACCTGTGAAATTTCAATTGAATATCTGTATTCGAATAGTATTATAACGATTTTGCCAACCTAACCTTAACCAGAGCATTACGCGGACGTGGATGTTTGTCATTTTGGTTTGTAGTATAGTTCAGACTTTTAGGTAAATATTAAAATTTTAAACAAAATAGTGTGATTACTTTGCTACTTGATCTGTCATCTTCATGGAAAACTCTAGAATCATTTTTTCTGACAGTGTGACCATACCATCTAGAGCTGCAAAAAATGTGTAAAGAAAAGGTAAAGATATCTAAAAAGCGTTTGTATTCTTCTTTAACACAAAAAACACTAGAATACTGCAACCTATTCAACGTTTTATATCAATATACATGTGTCTGGCACAGACCTGAAGTATGTCTCATGTACCACTAAAGGTGTACTGCTGTACACCACTATTTCCCAAAATAAAATCCCACGTTTACAGACCGGTCCAAACTTTCTGTCTGAAAGACACAATGTATTTGTCAGAAAACTTAAACCTTCAAGCAGCAAGACACATGCAGCAAATATGTTATTTTCAGCTAACGCTAGAAAGTCCTAAGTCCAAAATAAAAGTTTACCCAACTAAAATATTCACCTACTAGTTGCCTGTTGCAATCAGCCGCTACAAATAATTCTTGGAACTGCACACAAACGTTATATTTAGAAAAATAAACAATAAACTGTCTTACCTAAATAAAATATTAATTGCTATATAATTATATACATTTATATATTATATGCAAAATCTACACAAACGATATCAATGGCGGGCGTAAGTTTAAGAATTGCTTTAGACGCTAACTGAAACAAGACAACTAACCTGGCTTTATGTCTAAAACACAAAGCTTAAGAAGAAGGTTTGCAGCAGACACAGCCTCTGGTACCAAGACAACTTGTGGATACTCTTCCAAAGCTTTCTCCATAGATTGTATCAGTAGTGGAACTAGGTCTTTGGCCTGATGGAGCGTGTCTCCTGCAAAGAGCATACATCTGACATTTCTTCGCATACCACTTATAAGAAGTGTAATTGTTGATTATATACCTGGTAAAATCTTTAAAAAAAATACATACTCTAGTATGTGATTCTGCAGAAGACAAGACACTCGACAAATACAAAATCTTTGAACACTTGACCAACGTACTATTCCGGATAGATTAAATGCATATTACTTCTAAAAGCGAGCTCGAATAGCAAGCCGTAGATTGCAATACGGTAATACGAGTATTTGACTGTGCTGGTTGTTGTTTTGAAAAGTTTGGTACCTTCGCGCGCAATATCCGAACCGGAAACCGGAACCGGACATTTTCGAAGTAAATAACCGGCGTCTCCTGATTGATCATAATGATAAAATAGATAAAAATGATCAAATTTACGGCTTTTGAATATTCTAAAATTCTTCTCTGTATTTATTATGACTGTATTTCGAATAACGCATCAGCATTCTTCGTGTAAAACAGTTGTTTTTATTCCGAGACTTCCCCGTTCGATGACGTCATCACCAAATTTAGAATTGGAATTCTCTTGTTTTTAACAAAAAAAAAATGTTTTTTCGATTTCGAAATTATCAGTTCACTCTCTTTTTATATTTGATGAAAAATAAATAGAATGCCAATTTGTTTTATTATCTCAAGAAAAAAGTTAATTAACTGGTGTGCGGAGTCTATCGAGGCTATGTATGTCAGGCTGTGACGTCATTCTGTCGTCTGTCTGTCACTACCAAAATTGTTTTGTCATTTTCAATTCTTTCAGGTAAAAGAAATTAGATCAATTTTATTTAATAAAAACAATTTTGCATTGAATTGAAACTTAAACTGTCTTTTTAAACTGGTACAATCTGCGTTTCATTCAATGAACAAATCCGATCGTTGAAATTTTTTAATATATTGAAAGTCAACAAAAAGACAACATTTCATTTGACAGAAAATGTCACTTTCTGAATTTGAAAGAATAGACAATGTTCTCTATTTGGTACAAGCTGTACTACCAGATGGCAACTGTTTCTTTCACTGTCTTAATCATGCAGTGGCAAGAAATGTTGATAATTCTCAAAAGTTTCGAAATCTGATCTGCCAAAGAATTGTCAATGCTTGGGACTATTGGCAGAATGAGGTACAAATATATCATGAGCATGCCATGTCATAAGATATATACAAAACTGGTATGCTGGATGGTATTTGGTGGGTACATGCGTCTGAAATTGATGCAGACTCTTATTCACTAAAGTTTGACATCGAGGTATATTTAAAGGGCTTAAATCAAAACGGCCTACAAAGAAACGCATTAGTTAAGTATCCAACTAATTCAAACGAAAAAAAGGAAATTTCTGTGCTGCTGTAAATGATAATTTCAAAGTATTGTACCGACTCGTAAATCATCAAAATTCTACAAAAGGTGTTATACAAATGTTACTAAAAACATGTTTTGGTGGGTTACATAATTATCGCTGACCTACCTTGCATTAATTCCTAAATTATGGTTATTTGAAATACCTTTGACTTTGAATGCTCGAAAAGGAAAATAAAACAAATATGCTGCCTAGCCCTTGTGAAATCTAAGTACAGTATGCAATATCGAGAAATCATTGCTGATGCCAGTGACGTTGATGTGCACCTCAAAATTATAATTAACAAAGGTAGCAACAGTTGGCTGTTCTAAATTTTTACATTGTTTGTTTTAGTTGATTGTTTAGTGTTTGTAGGAGGTAATGCCAATGACAAACATATTCGATTAATATCTATTTGCTTTGCATATACCAATCTTTGTTTGCTGCACAATTTGTTTATAGTTAAATGCATTGCAGCAACTTTCACCTATATATTTTGTCTTCATGTATACATAATTATTGCAGTATAGGTCACTTTATGGTTTAGATAATTACTTTAAAAAATATTGAAGTTATTTAGTTACAAGGACTGTGCTGTTGCTCTTATTCACAGTTTGTATTCGGACCACATATATTTCTACCAGATCTGTCCAAAATAAGGTGATTTTATCTAAACTAAAAAGTTGGCAAATTAGCACCATTTTACAAACATAAGCTTTTGTGGGCTTTTCAAACTTTACTTCATGTGAGCTTTTGAACTGACAATATACTGTTCAATATATAACAAAATTTCAATTAAATGTAATTCTTTGTTAAATTTTTCTAAGCAAGGTAATCATGCTTTTATACAGCTGTGCATTTTACCTATACATTTTCAAAAGGTCAGATAGCTTAATTGAGAGAGCAACCCGATCTGACCTTCGTAGGTAAATTTGTGGTTGCAAGGCTCGCAACTGGGTGTGACAATCTGTTTTGGGCGGGGTTTTGGGCGGGGTTTTGGGCTTACAGTTAATTTCATCAGGTCACATGAAACCCTTTAATATGGTCCGTTTTTTTGTTTAATTGCTGATAAGCATTATAATTCAAAGTTCATTTCCTTATTTTTTTACACCAGTCTTTACGAACTCCGCGCTCTTCTGCTAGGAAGTGCCTTTAATAATTTTATTCAAATATTATCTTTATTAAAGTTTTTTGTTAGTTTCTTCTAATAAAGATTTATCGAGCTCGCTTTAAGGCTTTGCCTTATTTCATATTATTTTTGTTAATATACTTGAAACTGAAACTGTTTATATTTAAAGTTTATATGACACGAAACATATATCTAAAGAATGAATTCAATAGTTTATTAGAATTTCAGTCTACCATATAAAAACAAATCTGTTATTGTAAGATATTGATGTCTACACAGACAAGCGGAACGATCAACAATTCAACGAATGTTTATGTATGAAAACATGCAACAATTTTACCATGAAAAGCTGTATGCATGCACATGATGTAAGCATTGCGAACTGGTGGTGTTGACGTCCTCAAGGTAAATGCTTTCTGTAAACAAACAAAACAAAAATGACAGCGATCAATGTTTACTAACATAAAACAGAATCACTGGACTGACAAGCTTTTTAGTTGTTGACAACACCTTGTGCAAGTGAGATTTGTTAACTAGTAAAAACCTGATAACTGCCGATCCCGCGCCGAGAAAGAGTTCGCGGCGCTGAAATATGTGCTGTACATAACGTTTTTGCATCAGGAAAATAGTCCACTGCGTGTTACGTTGAAATCTTGTAATACAGCTTTCCTTAAGAGTCACAGGGGCGTGTCAGCCGATAGAGACATACGCGAAGACGGAGCAGGATTGTTAATGAACTCTGACATACACACAAGCATGCGCGCAGCACAGCAGCTGAGGCTATTAATAAGCAACCGTAATAACGCCGGTTAACACCGAATACCAGTTAACTAAGTTACTAAATTATCAATAGAACCATTATTTCATTAACTTAAGCAAACAAAAAATAGTAAAAGAAAATTGTTTTATTTTGATATGCATATTTATTCCATTTCATTATTGTTTAATAATGATAAGAAACGCGCTTTTAATTGGAAAAAAACGTGACAATCTGAAATATTCGCTTGATCTCATTACACACATTTCATGCGGCGAATATGCGGCTAACGAATGGCAAAAGTAACAACACTTAAAACCTTGTTTTAATTAATTATTTATAAAAAACGCATTTTTTCTAACATTTTTTCAAAGTCAGGTTTTTACATTTTAGCGTTTCCGATCGCCAAAATCGCCATTGACGATTTAATCTTTCAGCTGGCATTTAAAGTTAAAAATGTTACAGAAAAGGTCGATGGTAAACAATCAACGTTCTCTATAAATGTGTCAGTATGCCCTATTTTAAAAGAGCACTTGGTACCTACTCCTACGCGTACCGCCATAAACGGTTAATATACAATCATGTTACCATGGGGTAATATACAATAAACTGATAAGAGATAGCGTGGCATGCATTTCGAATATTTAAGCAACATTACATAATCGTATGTGCGGACACAGTTGCGTCACGTTAAATTCTTAGGTAAATTTATTAGTATCCAAACTATGTAGTGCACCGTCAAATCGGGAAAGGGAATGCCTATGAGGGTGGGGTAACTGGCGACTATTCTTATTTAGTTACGTCGGGAAATGAAGTTTGCGTTTTCTGCAGATAGATTAACAAGTAATAACAGTTTTATTCTTTACGGAATATAAAACGGTTAGTAATACAGTACATTAAAGACAATTTCGAGCATCATCATCACAAAACTGTTACAATTGTTTCTTATCAAAAGTTAAAAGCAAAGGTGAGCAATTAAATCCTTATGGTGAGTAAGTTGTGAAAACATTAAGAGTTAAAAACTATGTGCGGAAGCACTTTGATTCCAGTAAATGCATTTTTGTATGTCCATTAATTTAACCGATTAAAACAGTTTTTCTTTAGTCGCGTGATAATATTTGCTGCTTCAATTCCCTTCGAACGCATCTATAGGGTAAATCATTCACTATAAATATGCGCCATGTAAATTCCGTGTTTTAATAAGAGCGCGAAATTATTGCTGTCGCCTGTCAAGTTCCATGCATGAAAAGCCTGCGTGTTGCAATATTCCAGGTGCTGTAACTAAATATAAACGTGCAACTCAGTACATGTAGTATTTTATGATGAAAACTTTACAGCGGAATCAATACCCACGATGAAAAAGTATTGACCCGGAAACTATAGAAAATACGTCAATTTATTACTAATACATCGCAGCAGATAGTACGTTCATAAACATTGTTGACGGGTGGAGGGGTAAAGTTACACGTTATTGTCAAAACATGAACATTAATACAAACGAAATGTAAATAAATTGAATGAAACATTTAATTGCATGTAAAATATGTAGTTCAATGTGGTTTATTGAGCAGGAACAAATTAATCACACACAAAAATGCGTAGATGAAAAAGAGTTGACACATTGAAACTTCAGAAAAAAATCAATTTACGACTAGAACATTTCGGTAGGGCATCATATAAAGGTGGCATTATCGTTTTTACTATTTGTATTTGACATAAAACGAATTGAAAAAAGAAAACAATCTTACATAAAACAATTATGAAAAAAGGGAAAACGAATTGAAATCGATTTAGCCGTATAAGTTGTACCGTTTCGCTCATGTGATTTGAATTAGTACATTATGCCGCTTATTGCGGCGTAATATTTGAAGTAAGTTTGTATATAGACAAACGTTCGGGTCGGAATCTATTTTTAAAAATTGCTTCCGTCGTCAAAATGCTAGAAACTGTTGGCTGCTAAACACGGACAGGCTGAGAGACGGCGTTCATTCCATAATCGGCGTGCGCACCCAACATTAAATAAGATCGTTTCGCGACCGACCCGAACCGTCCGAAAAATCGTTGTTAACAGTTAACCGTCATATTTAATCGCGCAGGTGGTGACAGAATTCTACATATTCGGCGCAAAACACTGCGGCGATTTCGTTTCTAAAAAACAAATAATATTGTGCCAAAAAACATTCCCAATAGATTGTCATTGATGGAGAGGGTTTGGAAAAGCGCCTTAGTGCACCATTGGTATGCAAAGGAATGTTAACAAAGTATGGGCAAGGGCTGGATTATGTCATATCTTAATAAAACACGATAGTCTTGCACAATAATAGTACCGAACACAAGGATGAAGAGGAGAAAATAGGAAAGTTTTTATCAAATTGTCAAAAAATAATTGACAAATAGTTTAGAGGGAAACATACTTACAGTTACAAAAAGCTTGTAGTGTAAACTAATTGACAGAAAATCTTATATGTTGCCATGATTGCAGTAGATGGTACGTTTGTAAAAAGGATTGGTTATGAGGGGAGAGTAAAAGAGTTACACGTTACTGTCAATACATGCACATGAATAAAGAATGAAATTAAACTAAATTAAATATAACATTCATTTTAAGGCGAAAAAAAAATTAAATGTGGTTTGCTTGAGAACTCATACCATGCTCGTTGATACCAATACATTTTGTATTATAATTATATTGAGTTAATTATTTGTTAGACTCGACATGTACACTCATGTTTAGAGCAAATTAGCTTATGCTGTGGGTCGTCATCGTTACGCTGAAACTTAGCTGCTACCTTTTTCCCTTGCGCCAACATAGTATAATACGTCGAATTTCTTTTTAAACTAAGCTTCATCTTTGTAATAATGTGTGGAGTTTTTGTGAATAATGTATACAATTATGAGAAATTGTAAATCTCTGTCATTTTCCTCTTTGATGTTTTTTGCCAAATCCCATCCCTCTAGACAATTATAAGTAAATTACATTGGTGCTTGCATTTTATGTCGCCGTTCGATTAACCTACATTAAATCGTCGAACTACATGTCCTGCGACCGTGTGCAATCAAAGAGCTATCAACTACAGTCTCGTCAGCGCTTTAATTTATAATAAGTAGTCACTGAACTCTGCGGTTGCATGAAAAAGGAAGTGTACAGTTTGCAATACAGAAGATTGAATTCTCGCAATAGCATAGTTCGGTAATTTCAAAAAACATTATTTACATACCTTTTTTTTTATTTTTGTTTTTTCAATGTGTTATATCCTTCTGTCGTAGATTGGTATATCAAATAACATGTTTCCTTGTAAAAATGTTCAAATGAGTAACATTATATTTGTAATTGGAAAAGAATTGTCAAGTTTTATTGTTATCAAACAAATTCCACCTACAAATAGACACGTCTAGTGTTTTGGTATTAATCCATTGTCCTGCATGGGGAAACGAGACTGCATGTTAAACGTCACGTCATTTATCTTCGCGGAAAGCGTGTGCTTTAATTATTGATTGCTCAATTCAAGTTGTGTAGCGACGAGAAGTTATAGATCTTAACTTTTGTTTAAAAGTGTAGTGTATCTTGATGTAATAGGCATACTTGTAAAGCCTAAAACATAAAAATGCTTTTCTAGATTAAACACTCAATTAAGCAGTGTCTACATTGCTACTGGCGTTGAATTAGGTGAGTATTGATCTGTGCAATGTTCAGTTATTATATACTCCGTTATGTGGACGGCATGTATTCGAGTGCACGATTGGCTGGTTGGTTGATGCAAAAACACAGAAAAAATGATTTACAGCTGGCATAAATAACAGCTTAGTTAACAGTTAACAGCAAATTTGAAAGAGGATGTTGCAAAATTTGGCATGCGCATTGACGTTAAACAATTTTTCACTAATGCCGGGAAAGTGGGGTTATTGTTTATCGGTCTACACAAGAGTGAATGTTATGCACAATGAAAGCACGAAATCTCTAATAAACTGGCAATACATGAATGTTTGAAAGTCGTATTATAAAGGAAATTAAGGTGCGTGAATAAAATGGGTTCCATCTCCAACTCTCTATATAGTGGATAATAATATCGCATCGCAATAAAAAGGATCTGCAGTGTTCAATTGTAAAATAGCCCGAACAACGAAGAACAGAATGTTCATTCAAATTAAGATATCTCAGAATGTGTGTATTTTAGAACACTCTACCTTAAACCACTGTATGAGCCTATATGGAACCATTGTGTAAAACTTGGCACACCATAGGGACAAGATGGACAGAGCCAGTAACAGGATGCCTTCCTGAACTGTAAAAGAACATCAGAACGGAGTGTTCGCACACAATTCATAATACAAATTGGCCAGTAAATACTATTTAGTTGAAGACAGATATCACTCATTTTGGTTGAAATGCAGTGGTCAAAAGTAGCACAACATCGTTGAATTATCCAATACATAGATGAATGGTATCAGATGGTTGAATTCTCCACTATGAATAACTTTGATACTTAGCTGACCCACTTTTAGTGTAATACAGGGTTCAATATGAACAGGTAGTTGAATTGTCCAATGAAGTGGTCAATAGTAAAACATGATTTAAGTCTCCAAAACTAATTCGTGGAACACTGATATGATTCATACTATAATGCTGCAGCGTTTCTACATAGCACATAGTTGAAATATTCCATCTGTTCACTTTAAGCAGAAAAGCATGGTCATCTATGTTTTCATTTAGGATTTTATTGTATAATCGCAACTGAATTAATAACTAAACCTTCTCAGGTCAATCTCCAACAAACACTGTTAGAAGCCCGCGAATGTTTGCACAAGATACTCCGTCTAATAGCAAAGTACATGCTTTCCGGAAGGCTAAATACATTATCAATCAAATTCTTTCGATCGGACAATTTAAAAACAATGTACACGCTTTTAAATGTTATGAATAGTAAATAAGCATGTTTTTAAAATATATAAATTACATAAGACCGATGAATTACAAGCAGAATTGAACTAATATATCTGTTAAAATAGCAATAGTCTATTGGCTAAATACTTAGGAACTATTTTCCATATGGAAGAATACCTTCATTGCAGAGGAGAGGTATGAAGAGTTCAGTGACTGTAGTGGCGGCGAGGTCCTGAAGGGTTTTGGCCTCACTCACCTTGCTGTGGCGCATGTGGCCGAGAGCATTAAGAACACTAATTTTTTGCTCCTAAACAGTTCACTTGCCCTCAGCACCTTAATCACACAGAATTTTAGACATTATTATAGTAGAAATTTTAACACAGTTAGACTTAAGTTGACTCAGCTCAACCACATCCTAAACATCACTACGGGAACATATATTTGAGGCAAGTGACCAATGACTTTACAATTTTTTTTGACAAATACCAATAAATAAATATGGGGTAACCGCCTTAGAAATATCAATGTAAAGCAAACCACTGGTGATTTAAAACCCTAAAAAACACTTGACACTTTTCATCCTTTGTAAATAGGTAGTTGTGCTGCCATGTTTCCTGTAATGTTTATTATTACCATTCGAAAACTGCTTTCAAACGAAAAGATATAATGCATGTAGGTACATCAAAATTTGAATGTTATTATCAAATAATGTTATTATCAAATATAACATGACTTTATTATCCAAAGTAATAAAAGCTGTACCATAACATAAGAACACATTGTACTGGCTATATCGGTATCTGCGAAGAAGAACAAACTATATAAAATTTTGGTTAATACACCCTGAATGTATTTTAGTTATGATCATCAACCTACCATTTATCACATCAAATAGATACTTTGTAATTTTTGCTACAATTTTATGGTCAGTGCATTGGGCAGCTAAGTAACGGAAACATGTACTGGCATCACCTCTTGTGGTACCATCCTTGGACGTCAATTGTACTGAAACATTTCAGATGCGATTATTGTGTTTGCGTTTGCTAACAATGCTAAAACGTCAAACATATATCAACTGTGATGTGTTAGCCTTAAATTGAAGCAACAAACAAACTCCAAAACTGACCATTTAACCTGAGAGATAGTATGCCCTTTCTCTTTATTTTTCGTTCTTAAGGTGTAAGACAGATTTTTAATAACCTCTAATTAGCGACGATAAGTTGTTTTGTTTCTGTCTGCTTCCACACTTTCAAAGAATATTATCCTATGCGTATGCGTATTCCGGACAGATACGTATTTCAATCATATTATACACACAAATTTCAATGGTCTTATTGTTTTTTACTTAAATGTTTTGAAATGTTTCCTGGAAATTGCATGCCAATACGCAAGTTGTAGATTCGCTTCAAAATTCAATAATGTCGCATAATTTAACACATCCAGCAATTTAGGAAAACACCAATTTAGATAACAAGACCGCAAGGAAGTGGGCCTTGTAACTAAAACCTTTTGAACGGTACATGCTTCGAGCGCTACGCGCTAAAATAAGATAAATTAGGGCAAATTTACGATACCGCTTAGTTCAAGCCACACATATATCTCAAAGGTCTTGTAGTGTAAACTTAAGTTAGCCTAACCAATTGTACGACAAAATGGTCGAAGACAAAAAGGCGCTCTCCTTTTGACCTCAAGAAACCGTTCTGAGCTCGTAGGAATCACAAAGTTTCACAATTGATTTAAAAGACAAACTTCCCAAACAAATGTCATCCATGTTTTTAAGGAACCGAAAATATTTTTAACTCATCCTAAACATAGAAAATTTGATTAAATGTTGTACGCAAGTTTCCTGGTCGGTTAACAATACGACTTAAATGAGTTCAATTGTTTTTAATAAAGTCATATATGAAAATCGTATCCGGGTCATGTAAGTTATGTTTGTTTCAATCTACACTAGTCACATCTCATTCGTTTGAGACATCATAAGAATGAATGTTCTGAGCGTGTTTCATGAATTTGCTAAAACAAATGTGACGTTCTGAGAGTTCACAAACTTTTTATTTAATTTTTACCTAATAAACTCGTTTTTAACGAAACATAAAAACAATTAATCTCACCTGATATATTTTTGAGACATTTGTTCCCATACATTTTCATAACGACAACATAATACATATGGCATCAATAGTGTTAGAATTTGATCTATATATTATAGAGAAAAACATTATATCAAGTGTTATGAAATTTGGGCAATATATTTGGCCCCTTAAGTTTCTAGGCGATTTTTCTGTTATTCATACGAATGTCCTAGTTTTTGACTCAACCTCTCCCAGTTTCGAATACCCAGTTTCGAATTGGGAAAAATATGCTGACCCTGGTTGATTAAGATTGGGAAATAATGTCAGTCTGTACAGTGTTTCCAAACGTTTTCTGTTTTTTTTTCTTTTACCAAATGAACTAGTTTTTCAACCCGAGCAATCAAGTTGGAGATTTCATCTAAGAGATCGAAGGACTAAGTTTCATGAAGATTGAGAAATAATTATTGCTTCTGGAGTATCCACATCCTTTTTGTTTACTTTTACCAAGTGACCTATTCTGTGCCTTACATGATCTTGTTTCAAGTATCAATGTAGAATTGGCAATCAATGAGGCCTCCAGGGTGTTAACAGGGCAAATGGCGAACTTCGGACAAAGGCTGCGAAAACTCAACATTAGCACGTTGTCTTCAAATAATCTAATAAGTTTGTGTTATAAAAGTGTTATGAAACATATAATCACATACATGTTAATAAGCTGTTTTGTCTTTTATGGAACTAAACTGTAATATCAAACGATGACTAACAACTGACCAGGGCAACAGGTGGAGGCTTCACCAGGACTACCAGCTTCGTAAACGTGTCCACTGCAGGGCCCTGCAATGAAATACAAAAAAAGGAATCTCATGAAAATTTACTCAGTCAACATCCATGAATTAACAGGATAACATTCTAAACTGTAATGATGAAAATTAGCACACGTAAGGAAACACTGGCAAATTTGGAACTTGGTTAATTCAGATTTTCTGTTTCATTAAGCCAACCTTGTAACATGTTCTCTGGTAAACCAATAAGAAATCCGCCTTGCTTGGGTAAACTGCAAACTTTAATAACTGCCACTGTAATACATATGTGTCAATCTTGTTTATCACACAATTTATCCTATGACAAACCTTAAGCTTGTTGAGCTGTCCTTCTCTCTTATTGTTTAACAGGTACCTCAGGAAAAGGGCATGAACACAAACTGAGTACATAGAGGATTTACAGTGTCCAAGCAGTGTACGATATCTATCACACGCATCGGCATCCTAGAATACCAATACATCATTTTTCAGTTACTTGATATCTAATTAAAGACCATTAATGCAATGATGTTGTTGCTTTATTTAAATTTAAAATATTAGAGAGCTTTCTTGCGTTTTATGGTGAAAAATCAGTTCTTTAAGATGGTATTTTAACGTTCAAACAGTGAAAAATAACAATAGGAATAATTCATAGTGTTCAGGTTTACTGTAAAATGATGTTATTGTTATAACGTTATGACAATATTATTCCCGCGAAACACTACCGTCGAACTACTTCAAAATTTCAATTTAGTCGAAAACACAATGGAGATCTATTATAAATGTACAAGTCAAAATACACTGCTTAATAAAATGAATTTATCCTCCCACTGTAGCAAACGGCAATCGTAGGTACGTATTCCTACGCGCCGATTAACATGTTCTTATATTTGACCTTTTACAAAATGTACATGCGAAGTTCCTGAGAAATGTTTTGTCAAAACAAAATGATAGTTAGAGTAATTAATGTGTATGAAATTCAAGCAAACATATGGCAATGAAGTAATCAAATTTGCCTTTAAATTTATTTACTCATAACCTTTAATATACGGCGATATTTATATAAATAGAATATTCACGTTTTTTATATAAATTCATCGTAAAGTGTGACATTTAACTGTTCATTCGTTTTCACAGACACTCGTTTCAGTCAACGACCTTTAATTTTTTAATTTGAGCAAAAAAAGAGTTTTTATTTTAATGTTGCATTTCTTTCCATTTCTAACAATAAACGTATCATATTGTCTATTCTTTTTTTATTTCTCCTAATATTTACAGTAGGAAAGTATTAAAAGGAGCAGTTTAATGTGGAACTATGTTTCATGTGACACAATCGGTAGTTATTCGGTCGTCAAGAAGTGTACATGTTTGACGCCCACCCTAAATAATCATTGTTTATGTCATTTAATCGTTTGTATTTGATAAAATTTGCTAAGGACATAATTTAGGATGAATTAGGATAAATCGAATACGTGGTTGGTCTCGAGATGGAGAAAGTTTATCCGGTTCGGCCCGAAAAAGAAAAATAGGGCTCGCTAAAGCTCTCCATATTTTCTTTTTCTTAGACTCAACGGATAAACATTTTCCATCTCGGATCGATGTACAAGAAGAAATTATAAGTTCCGTACAGAACTCCACAGGTTGACATTTTATTATAGGTGTTTTAAGCGATACTTCTTTTCCTGGCAGCCAATGCACCGTACACGAGACCATCAAGTGACTCCACCTGATACACAAGTAGAATTAGAAATAGGAAAGGAAAGCACACTTGACCAGCATGCCGAAATACATTTCAACTTCAATATCAGATAACGTAGAAATTGCTTTTGACAAACTCACAAACTATGCAAATGAGTATTACAACTACTTAGAAAATGATAAACAACACATATACATGTCTGCTCTGTTTTAAATGGTAGAACTCACAAAAGTGAAGTCTGATATCTTACCAACGTCAGCATGAAACGTTTATTTGCCTTTGGTTGCTTGAATGCCAGCTTGAGAGATGCACAGGACCACGAGAGCGCTACGTATGCCTCTTTTGATCTCTTACTGAAACCATGACATTCGCACTACGAAAGGCTGCACTGACATAAAAAAAAACTGTTGTTTAGAGTTCTTTTTCTTTTACGGTCATTTGATTGATATTTTAAGAAGTTAATTATTCAACTGCTCTTTCATTCGATAATCATATTTGCACAGTTAGCAAAAAACATTTATAATACAATTAGAAAACACAATTAAAGGACATAAGGACCTCACCCATAGTTTAGGCACTCCTCTGAGAAAGTAGCATCATGATTCAATTGAAAACAAGATACGGCCTTTGATACTGGCATTGATAATAAAACGAACTCGTTTGGGGGTTAACAAATAATTGTCATTATGATTTAAAAAACAAAGTAGGTCAATATAAAGTTTTGCACGTGGTCATAAATAACATCTTTGCAGATATTAGATCTTTTTTAGCAGACTGAAGTGATGTTAGGACGTCATATTTGGTTAATATAAGATTTTGATCTTCTGAATTAGTGAACAAGGAGGTCAATGTCAGAGTCGAAAGGAGAACAAAATGTGAGGATGTTTTCAAAGACTTCATCAATGTCATCTTGTACCAAGTCGCTGTATCAATCATAATTGATGATAGACAAAACATGGCATTTATGGTAAACCAATAATATGAGCCTTCTGAAAGTTAAAGTTAGTTAAGATTCCTCAAACTAAGCCAAAATATAACTGTGAATCCCTTGGGAAGAATGTGAAGAACTTACAACTATGTAACATGGAACAACTCCACTAAATCAATATTTAACAACTTGGTACATCATGATGTTACTCTTGACTTCTTGAACAGAGAACAACTCACAATGGTTGAACCAGTTTCTTCTGAGCCTCAGCTATGGGTGTCACACAGGCTGCCACCAATTGGATGGCTGACACATCCTTGTTAACAGCAGCTTTCACGATACTCTCGGCTGACCGCCTTGACTTCGCATCATCGTAAGCGGCAATTGTACGTTGCAGCTTCTCAAATATGTACTCTATCTGTTGTTGTGTTAGCCCTAAGCAACGGAATAACGATTAAATATTATTAACAAAGTTTTCACATAAAGTAGATAAAACATATATTACTGCTCAAACACGAATAAAAAAATACATGATAGTAATTTTAGTATTTTGTCTTGACAAAAATTAATATGTAAGCAAATGCAAACAATATATGTTTGTAAAACATATATGTCCCCCAACTTCTATCTAGGTCTCAATTTTGACCTTTACCTGCGATTAAATAATAGAAAATCTAAAGGGGTCACCCCTTCATTAAGACTAACCAGCAAATTATAGTTTATGATCTCAATAATCATCTAGATAGTCATCAAGTAACCAGTACGCCAATTTACTTGATGACAGTTTAAAGCATTCTCAAGTTACTGTGTGAACAAGATTTTCCTCTTAATGCTTTGCGAATTTAAACTTTGACATGATGATCATAAAATCACTGAACGTCATATCCTCCCATGTTATGTCAAAAATGATCAGCAGTCAGAGCATTCCCTATATACCATAGAGAAACATATTTCTTGATTCAACTTGTGTGACCTTGATATTCAACCCTGCGACCTTAACAATCGAAATGATTTTTATTTCCCCCCAGGTGATCAATTTACCCATTTGCATGAGCAAATGTCAAACTGTTACAAAACAAATTACCTGCTAAAAGAGCATGTGACCTTGATTTTTGACCTGGTTACCTTAAGATCAATAGGCATTATCATTTTCGTACTTGTAAGCATTAGAAGAATTTTCACAATCTTGAGTAAAAGCAATTTTCAGATATCTTGCAGATACAAGTTCCTGGAACCTTGACATTTGACCTTAAAATCATAACGCGTTTCCTTTCTTGCCACATAACTAGCATACATGTTAGAAAGGTTGTGTATCAAAACGTTCTTTTAATAGTGTGCGGAAACAAAAAGGTCTATTAACGGACAGAAAAATTCACTTCTGATAAGGGGAGCATCATAAACCGAGGATCGTTCTTACTTGTTTCTGTTATACATCTGGCTATGTCATCAAGAACTTCACTTCGTTTCTTTGTACTACTGGATAATACTGTTTTCGACAATCTTTTCAATAGTTCCTCAGCCTAAAAAACAGTGCAGCATACGTACATGAAGAGCACAGGAGGTAGCTTATTAATTAACTATATTATGTACACAGATAATCAAACGTGCAAAAATGCTTTAGCATGCATATCTTTATAAACGTTTTAAGAGTGTTTAAAGTGTTTTTTTATACGGCGTTATCATATACATTAAACAAACACAAGAAGTTAAGAATATTGACAGACATAAATATATAAAAGGAAAATGAATGTGATAGTCAGGATGTCATTTATTTTAGGCTGGCGGACAACGTCGGACACAATAAATGACCATGAAGGGTAAACATGACGCTCAGTCATCAAAAGTGACTAATTGAAACCAATTAAATTTTACAATCCTTCATGTAACCGAGAATGTGAGCAAAACTAATTCAAATTTTCCAGTTCATGTATTTCATGCTGTCACTTATTAGGTATTTTTCTAATTGTAAATTATCCCACGAGACACATCAACCTTGATTTTGAGTTGAAACCATTTCACTTTATTTAGTCACAGTGCCCTTGTCTGTTGACCTTGACTTAATGTATTCCAAACACGAAAACAAAACAGTGTATATACCGCTTGTATCACTTAAGCTCAATTTGTTCTCGAGTTATAACGATGAAATTATTTAAATGTATTTTACAATATTAACATTGGGCTTGTTACAAATTCATTACGCTTGCTATCGATATATGAATCTATGTATCAACTTTCATTAAAATAGCTTACTTTGCTATCAAGTTATTGGTTACTTACACTTATTTAATGCCTACTAACAGTTACCGTGATCCAACACCCTATATGCAATACCATGCTAGATTTTGATATAATGCATGTATGAACATTTTTATAAACAGCTAAATACAGTTATTAAGCAGAAACCATTTATACATATTTAGTAAAAGTAACATTGCCCCCATTTGCAATCCCCAATTATTTTTAAATGGAGGGCATCTATTTATGAAGTTACATGAAAATAGCTCAAATTGTTTTTGAGTTTCTTAACGGAATCCATGTTTTTCTATTTTAAGTAACAGTGGCATGACCTCGACCTTATGCATGCCATATGCAAATCTAGCGATAACTGGATATTAAGTATTTATGTATTTAGTTTCATTACTCATACAGTTTTATGTGTAGATACCTTTTCATAACGATTTGTAACTTAAGTTTCTCATTTATCATTGAGTTATTGAGAAGATATTGACTACAATGATAAACAAGAAGAGCACCGCATAACGGGTACCACGCTCGGCTACGGGTGCAGTTTTGAATAAATGAAAGATTGTCAGAATGTTTTAATGATTTTAGAGATCACTGTGACCTTGACCTTTGACCTGGTGGCCCCAAAATGGGTGTGGCGTGTATAACTCATCAAGGTGCATGTACATATGAAGTTTCAAAGTTGTAGGTGGAAGCACTTTGATTTTAGAACCAATGTTAAGGTTTTAGCACGACGCGGACGGCGGACGGTGGACGACACGACGAGCTGACTATGACAATACCTCGGGTTTTCTCCGAAAACGCCGAGCTAGAAATAACCCTTATCTTGACATCACCCAACACAGTTGCATGTCCAAGATAGATCTTGATACATGAAATTTATTTCATAAGTTTAATTAAAATAATTATGTTTTCATCGGGAAAACAAGTTCATTCCCTTTTCGTTATTTTATGTAAAACATTGACTTTTACCCCCACCCATCCAATACACATCCTTATAGAGAGATCTTGCTAAAAGGTTTGGTATCGACATATAAAACCTAAATGAAAATACATTATGTAAGTTAAATGAGTTGTAACCTATCTATATAGCTTATATGTAAAACAATAAGTGTTAAAGCCACCCTTAATTATGACAAATATCAAATATGAGGGGTTATTTAATCAGTTTTTATCAGTTTCAATGAAAACTCTAGCCATTCCAAACAAATTAGCTTACCAAAAAACATTAACATGCCTATTTTGTATTAATGCAACTTCTATGTTTAAGAAGGCCATACATTTTAACAAATTTCAAATAAGAGTAATCTTAATTGACCTTAAGAGTAATATCATATTTGGAAGATAATAAGACTCTTATGTTTACAAATGACACACTCAAAGGGGCCTTTTTCACGTTTTGGTAAATTGACAAAATTGAAAAAAGTTGTTTCAGATTAATATAGCCATGATATGCATCTTTTGACTATTTAAAAACGTGACAATTATAAAGCGTTGCAACGCAAAACGATTGAATAATTTGGATAGTTCTGTTGTTTCGTTTTATTTTGTGAAACTACGAAGATTGCTTATATAAAGTATAACATACATGTACGTCTGTTTTACATACTTGGCAGGATTCTTTTTACTGGAGCTTTTTAGATCCAATGTTTACATTTATCAATATAAAGCATTTAATGACAAACTTCAAAACATGCCAAAATCTGTGAAAAAGCCCCTTTAAGTTACCAAACCTAGTATATGGGGTCATTTTTCGTAGTAGCTGTTTAAAGCAGCTTTTCACTTTGAATGACCTTTACATAACACCAACAGACCCACATGAATACACTCCATTCATTCCATTGGCTGTTTTGAGAATAATCCCGAAGAACAATTGCAACATCTACGCGTCTTTGTATTCAACGATTTAACATTTATCAGTAAAGGGAAATGCGGATTACTATCTGAATATTCATTTTGCACAGTTACAATTACGCATTACCGGTAAATTCCATCCTAAGACGTTTAGGGTCAGTAAATAGTCAGGGAAGGCGGAATGAACGATTAATAAACTCCTTATGTTGATAACACAGCGTTGCTTTCAAGATATCAAATAATACCAATTTTAGGGAAATAAATTAACAAAACCCATCAGTAAATCCTATTGGTCTCGAAATGTGAGTCCATAGTGACCCTAATATAAGGGAAATCGTCTAATTACTTAGCCACACATGTGTGACGTACGCGGACAGTGTGTCTGAAAATCTTTCATGCAAGCCAGAATAGACTACCGACATTCGCCAATTTGCTATAAATAACACAGCGTGACTTCAATTTTCTATCGTAAAGTATCGTGGTTTGATGTTCCACCCGCGTTATGCGAAAATGTAACATATGCAATATGCTGCCAGTCCAGCCTGCGCATCCGTGTTAGAATAGGCATACTGAGCAGGATACACAGGAGATACCAACAAATCATGCTTGCGTTTTTATAGCGGAAAGCGCAGCCTCTGACCAGACTGCGCAAAATTCGTTTTGTATCAATAAGTTGATTTTTAAAACACAATATCAATCCAAATTTTAAAAAAGCTTCTTTAATAGTACTTATGTCTTTTGATTTTTAGTTGTTTAAGGTTCTAAAACCGATAACTCCTTCCACACTATAAACGGATGTGTTCTGAATTTGGTGCTCGTAATCATATCTCTCTTTGATATGAAATTCAATCATAAATGCATGTTAACACAACCATATCAATAACTAGACGCATACCACTTTTCTTTATTCAAGGGGTTGTGTATCGTATAATCCCATATAATGACAACTTTAATTTAAATATATTTGTAAACGAATTCAATAAATGTTTTTTTTAAATTTCATGAACACAAACACGTGCAATTTTCCGGGAGTTTAGTGTACAACGAAGTATGTAATGCTTTTTTCCAATTAAATATGCACTAATTATATTTAGCGATGTTTTCAGTCAATATGTAGACTAAGTAGTATTTTTTATATTAACGCGCGACTGTAGCCGTGATTTTTTTTAATGTAACTAATGTCTTTAGGGCCAAGTGTTCGACTTATAGGCGAATTCAATGGGTTTGGAAAATCAACTTCTTTCAATAAAAATAAGCGGCGAACCAAACTATTATTTGATTTTTTAGAGCCATTAGATATGATAATAAACATGCATCATCTGAGTCCTAGCTTTGAACCATGAGCGTGTAATTATAGAAGTGTATCTAGCAAAGCGCATATCATCATGGACCAGTAAAGAAATAACGCAGGTGGGTGCGATAAGATAAAGATAAAGATAAAGAAGCTTTATTTAACGTCGCATATTATCAACAAGTAACATTAGCTTTACAGCTATTGTGCGACAAACAAGGTATCCACTAACGAATCATTAATCAGTCAATATTTATGGAAATTACGTCACGCACCAGCGGTATGAGTTGACTGCCTTTATTCATGATGCTCTTGCAAAGGGTGCGTTTTTATTCTCCAATATCGATTTTCTAATACAATGACGCTGCGCCTTTAGGCGGACTCAACTAAGGTAAACATTCAATTAACAGCCTACTATATATCGTTCTCCAACTTTTTGGTGAAACAGATAACATAAAAGCGACTTTAGAAAGCGTAGTTGGCTGCTCTCAGACTCCTGGTTACTCAGAAACAAGTGCCCATATCATAGATACTATCTGCGTACCTCTAACATAATCAGCTCTAATAACAATAACATGAATCCCAAACGAATGGTTTGCTATTAGATCACTTATTAGCCTATACTTGCAGACGACAGGGACCTGGTGTGAAGGTAAAAGCTTATTTCTGATTCCACAACACTTTTTCCCGCTTGGTGAAGTACAAACACAATCCCTTAACGTATACCGGAATAAGCAAGCTTTTGGGAAAAACACTTAATCTGGTGGTACAAACAAACCTGACCAATTAATAATCCGTTCAATATCACATATTTTATTGACCGTAATTATTTGAATAAAAAAACAATTCATACATTCCGTTCTTCATCTGGAAAATATTCAGGAACGTAAACGTTTTCCATTTTCAACACTGTTGCACCATACGCGTGAAATTATAAAGTGTCAGGTATTGTAAGCCTCTATCAGATTTCCAATCGGGACAGGGGTATTCGCATTGAACATAAGTAAATCGCGTTACGGAATGCGCACGCATCAAGCTATGATCTTATTCAACCAATCGTCAAACAATCTCAATTTAGGATGATGTAATAAAACTCTTTCCTGAAAATAAGACGAAATCGAAAATAAAAAGTTATGTGAAAAAATCAACTTGTTTGTGCCCGCTTTCAATATGTGTGATATACACATTTTTGTTTGTACACATTATGTGTTGGTATGATGCATTTGGACTTAATTATGCGATAAAATACAAACGCCGTTGGCTTTTATTGATTTAAAACACTTCTACAAATAGCCATTAGCGAACATTATTTAAATCAAAGAGCTTAATGTACTGCAGTTATTCGCTGTTTGAATGTATTTAATATTATAGTCACAGGGCATGACGTTCGACTTTTTAACAGAACAGCACATTATTGTATTAAATCTCAGGCTTACAGGAATGCAGTGAAAGGAAAATATATAAATAGACATGTTCTTCACGGTTAACATGGTACAGTCAAAGTACATGTGCAAGGAACACAACAACATCAAAAGGGTAAACAATTACACACACGAACAAAATATGTGTTTGTCAGAAACGCAATGCCCCCTATTGCGCCGCTTTGAAATAAAATTTCAATATATCATTTGGCAGGTTTTGAAATTATCTCCCTTTTAAAACTTATTATTTCCCTTGAATTGTATTTTTTGACTTTTGACCTTGAAGAATGACATTGACCATGATCTTTTACCACTCAAAATGTGCAGCTCCATGAGATACACATGCATGCCAAAAATCAAGTTGCTATCTCCAATATTGTTAAAGTTATGGCCAATGTTAAAGTTTCCGGACGGATGGACGGACGGACTGACTGACGGACTTACGGACATTCTAACTGCTATATGCCACCCTACCGGGGGCATAAAAAGTAATCAAAACAAAAAAGATATATTTTTGGCACATCATAAATATATAAGACTCAGTGTTTTCAATTTTATGTATCTAGGGTCACAAACATAACTAGGAGAAAATGAGGTATTTGATATTTCTTAACAGTGTGTTAGAAAATTTACTAAATGTATGTAGATATTCCACGTTTTTATTGACATTATATTCTTAAGTTTCTCAACACTGCAAACAGGTCTTGAAAACATAGTTGTAACGATTCTATCGTCAGTAAAGTGGGTGCATTTTTAAATGATTTTCCTGTTATATCTAATATTTGGTTATTTTTTATTCCATTTAATGTTAGGTTAATTGTTATTGATAAGGGTAATATACATTTGTATTAGAATATTTGTTGTAATATACTAAAAGAGTTCTAGCCTAGAAGCCAGTCATTTTGCTGTAAATAGTGACAGATAGCGGGTATCTCCCCGAGTTTACCATACAGCATATATGACGGAGCACGTTTGCGAGACAAAGTAAATTTTCTCAGAAATTCCCTTTGCACGCGTTCAATAATATCTATGTTCCATAGCCCCATATTTCGCATCCATATGTAAGTATTGGAACAATAATATGATTAAAAAGTTTTAACGTTTAACTTGTAGAAGATCTGAGTTATTTGCAAGGATATAAAGTAAATTTATTGTTTGTGTAGCTTGTTCAACAATATTTTGACGTGCGCTTAGAAATGAAACGTTAACTGTGACAAGGTATTTGTATTGCTTAACATTTTTAATTTATCTTCTGCCAACGTAAAATTTATACTGCGCGAAGTTTCAAGCCCCAAATATAATTATTTTTGTTTTATTAGTGTTTGCTTTGAGTTTCCAGTGTGTGCAGTATTCATAAATTGCATTTAAACATCTATGAAAATCTTTATCATCGTCCGACAGAATTATAGTGCCGTCGGCGAATAACAAAACAAGTAGCTTCAGCCAGCGATAAGAACAAGATAGATCGGGTATCTGAACACTTTTACCCTCGCGTATAAGAAAATTGCTCTTATGGTCATTTTCAAATATTGAAAAATTGATCGGTGATAAATTTTCACCTTGCGGAACGTCGAAACACATTATATGATATTTTGGTACATGTTATAAATAACATTAAATATTTTCCCTGTCACAGAGCTTGATTGCAGCTTAAACCAAAGTCCGTTTCTCCAGACATTGTCAAAATCCTGAGAGAAAACTATATAGGAGCAGTATAACTTCTTGTTATTGCTGCGTAGGGTTTCAATTAAATGATTGAAGAACAAATATGTGGTCCATACAAGAATTATATTTTCTGAATGCTGCCTTATTTTCGTTTAGAATTCCATTTGATTAAAAAAAATTGTTAAGCCTTTCATTTAAAATTGATGTGTAGAGTTTTACAAAACAACTTAGTAATGTTATAGGCCTAAAGTTATTAGGGTCGCCGCTGTTACCTTTATTTTTGTAAATAACGTTAATAGTTCCTTCATGCCAGACATTAGGTATATGACCAGTATCGAGTATCATGTTGAATAACTTTACATATAAGGTAGAAACATGTGTTTTGTATATTTTATGTATGCATTTAGTATGTACTCACTTGGTCCAGCTGCTTTATAATCTTTTAAGCGTTAAATATTCGCTTCAATATCGGTTTCGGTAAAACGGCATGTTTAATTCCAGCGAGTCGTACACAGGTTCGTTTGCTATCGTATGTAAATTTATCTCAGTATTTTCGGTAGCACTTTCATTACAATTTATTCTTTTGAAATGAGTATATGCGTCCAAGCTCGGTGCTTTCTTTGATTTTTTTCGCCAATTTTATTTATATATTTTCAATATTCTTTTGGTCTCTTCGAATGCATTGTACGTAATTTTTTATTGGTTATTTAAAAAGTTCGCCATTCGTTTGTAATTCTTACTAAAGTTTTGTAAAAGAGTCTTCTTTGATAACGATCGCTCGCATTTATCATTAATACCAAACCATGGCCTTTAAAAACATGATTAATTAACTTTATAATATTAGACGAGAATGTGTTCAATGTGTTCGTCCCATACAAGTTGAGCCTCGCGAATAAAGCTCGAAACTCGCCTTATACGAGAAAAAGGCGGCAAATATGGAAAAACACGGCCAATGCGGGAAAAGGTCGGCCAATACGAGATTCAACCAATCATAAACCTTGAAAAACTCGGCCTTATATGAGAATCTAAAATTTCGACAATTTTGGACGCCATTTTGAAGTTGTATGCTTAGTTTTGGTTCAAAAGTTAAAATCTTTAAAAATATAATACGGGCAAAAGCCCGCGTAGCGGGCGTTGACCGTTCATACATATGTAAATTTAGAGATAAATATTGACAAAGGGATGCATTTAAAAAAAATGCCAGGCGACATATATTTTCGCGATGCTATTTATGACCTTGAACAAATGATAAACACTTTGACATTTGCTAAATCACATGTAAATACATACCTCAGGAAAAATATACAATTGACATCATAATTGTGTAGTGAATCGCACTTAATATTCTCGCATTGTATATGTTTCTCCGCTACATACACCGTTTAAGAATTAAGTCATTACCGAATTATCTCCCCTGAATACTCATCATGTCCATATTCTCTATCATAGACTGGTTCACTACATATAGTGACAGTCTTTACCAAACACAATTTTGGTAAACATAACCCGTCTAAAATGTATGTCCGATTTCTTTCGAATTTATTTGCTTTGATCGTTTCGATATCTTATTGCTATTATTATCCTGACAAATCACAAACGCATGTTCAAACGATATCCCGATGTAACTTTTTTGTCTTTTAGCTTATTTTAAGCGTATTTACACCTCGTCTGCTCGCACTTTGCCGATATCCCGAAAGGTTACATATCGCTATATAAAGTTTAGGCCTAAAACCATAAAATCTAATACCGTTGGATTTTCGTAACAAAATCTTTCGTAACGCATCGTCCAGATTCGAAATAAAAAACAAACAAACAAGACATTTATAAATCGTCTTCATCATTTATCAAATTTTAAGATATTTGTTGGTTTTCCGTTTTAAGAAGCTGTTCTGCAAAGGCAAGAGCTGGGCATCACACAAGCCATTCTATCGAGCAAAACTGACAGTTTTTGTTTCCAGAAATCAACAATGGAGATTATTAGATGTGGTGACCTTATGTATTGGGTCTGTTGCTTTTAAAACTTGGATGGAACATGTGTGAACTTTTATACAACTTTGAAAAGCTATATCTGTCTATTAACAAAAATCAGCTATGACATTATAAGATCAGATGTGCAAACAAATTAACAATTTGAAAGAAAGTATGCTGAAGAAATATGAAGGCTCCCATGCACATTTTGTCTGTATATCGACAAGTGTCTGTCAATATATGTCAAACAAGTAATACAAAACTTACCACAAGTATGTAAAAGCACTAAGTACCTGTTGTGATCATTTTTAGTAAGCTAGTGTAATTCTAAAAAGTAGCAAATAGCTTGTTTAGTTTATGCATCATGTAATTTAAATGATTTCCTTTCTATTGTGTAACTAATAAATTGGTTGTTACTTGTTGTTCCATGATAAATGTTTTATGGGCTAGTGCAAAACCAGCATTGTTAATTTTGTAAAAGGTAATACACTGTTACTTCATTGATTCCACAGGTTTTCAAAAGATAACATCACTTTGTAATTTCATATACCTAAATATTCTTGTAAGTTGATGACAGTGTTTTAGTATTACTTATTGTGTAACTATTATTTTATGTGCAAATAAATGATGTGAAGTGTTTTGTATCTCCACACAATATCACATACCTTTTTATGTATTTACTGAATATATATATATATTTATCCCACATCTGCTCCTCTCCACCCAGGTGTATAAATGGGTACCTGTGAGGCAAATAAGCCAATGTGCCTTGGCTGCATACTGCGCCAAGATGTTAACGGGCGACTAATGACCCAGTGATCAGGTAAAAACGTGAAGCGCCTTTGACCGCACATCTCGAGTATAAAAAGGGCGCTAAAAAAATGTGGTATTAAAAAGTATGCAGTTTATACTGTGATTTATGAATTGCTACAAAATGGCTAGTTTTTTAGAGGCGAAACAATGTTAACTATTCGACAATAGTTTGCGAAAGAAAATTAGAACCCTGCAAGATACGTGTATTTATGAAATATTGTAATTGCAAAACAAGTATGCTGTCATTCTGTTCCACATAGTTATACATTGATAATTAAAAAATAAGACATTTAGCTGTGTTAACATTTCCCAACAGTAGAAATCATTCTGCTGATTAAGTCTGTAGTACACTGACGAAAGCTCCAGGTATGGCTTTCAATACTTAGTCAGTGTGTGTAATTTGACAGTCTAAAACATATTGGCTTAAAAAAATCCTATCAATCAAAATTGATTTGACACATCACATTATTTGTATTATGTAAAATCAGTGTATGCTACAGTCAACTGCCTTAGCACGCTTTAAAGTTGAATTGAGACATTTGATGAAACAAACTGTTTTCTGGGTAGGACCAGTACTTATTGTCGTTAGGGCGCTCTGAAGAATGCTCCCACTTAAGGGACCAATAAAGAGACCTCCCAGTGACAAAGCCAGTAAGCAGACACCATATCCACTATACCGCAGCCACTGAACTATCTTTAAATTCATGCAGCTAGAAAACACACACAATTATACGATGCTATATCTTAAAGAACATGTAACTTATTTGAGGATTGAATTGTTTTGATGCATAACTTTATTATTGAACCAATTATAATATTTTGAACACAATATTGTCAATATATTTATTAAAAAGACATTGTTAACAAAAAAGCGTTTGCCCGAAAATTAGGTAGCACCTATAATCATATTATTGCAGTTTACTTAAAGCACTCAGCCCCTAATTTATTCAGCTCCCTTTTTTGGATAATAACAACAGTGCAGTGTAACCACAACAGTAAGGTTCAATATTTGAGCATATGTACATAAATTACAACTTAAAGAACTATGAATATTCCCAAGCTGCAATGAGCGTCGAAAGCAAAACTAATTCGAAATCATGGAGGATTTACACATTACAAATGCAATTTCTCATGGCAATAAGTACGTTTTCAACCGTTATTGTCTTTCTGAGTTGTATTAAAACAACTGTAGTGGATCCATTGTGTCTGGAATGATATTCAGGTAAATTTTGCATAATTTCGCGACGTGTCAAATTGTGTTCCTGCATCATGTAATGTCTTGAAAGCATCTTTCGTCATATACTAAGTTTAAATGCTATTGTAACTATGCTTTATCAGTAATATCGCTTTCAAATTACAATATCAATGACATAATAATTATTCTTCTGAAATTAAATGCACGGGACATTTTTTTCCTCTTGCAACAATATTCAATTTTCGTTTTAAATTAACAAGATATCTCTTAAAATGTATTTTGGTGTACATAACATTTTCTAAGCATTTTGCATGGGAATATAAACGGGGAAAAAGTTGTATAGAACAGAAATTTTGCATTTTTTCAAAACTTCATACTTCATTTATAAGCAAAACCTGTAATTCGAATGTGAAATTCAAGCTTTTCTTGCTTGATTGTCATTAATTAGCTGAATTCAAATTGGCTGCAGCCGAAGCTTAATAACAAATTCAATATGAATTCAATAACATTTCATTGATGATGGATGATATTTAATGTGGTCAATTTTTTCTTGGTTTATTTTGAGTATTAAATTGCTCGATTCATTTTGATTCCATTTTGCGTCTGGTGTACCTTTTGCAATTTCTTTTTGTATGGCGGTGCTTCTTTAATCTTACTCGATACGGTTAATTTAATTATAGCGTCTCATCTGAACAGCGAATCTGTCTCGATTATGTCGAACACGGTTAAAAAACACAAAACATTCAGCCGTGGCGATGGCATAATCAATTACTGAGCTATTCCGCTATGTAACTGTACCAGTGTCTGTGTTTATGCCCATCGACCGTTTAATATAAACAGATTGCCATTAAAACAAATATCGATCAATGCTAATCCGTTACTATTTTTTATCCATAGATGTTTTAGACAAGGGTACATTACATTTGGTTAAGATATTGGATTTGTTAAGTGTACTAAGCATGCCGGGATCGATACCCTGTATTTCTGCACAAAAATCGTTAATACAGGTAAAACAGGTGGCTATAAGTTAATATTGTACTAGAAATCCAAGTAATTAATAAGGAAAACAAAGCCCATTTGCAATTTTTTACTAAAACAAAGTTTTGTGTAAGAAAAAACAGTTGACCAATAAACATATTCTGTGTTTGGCAACAATTGTGTATCAGTTGTCGAGAAAGCTTCCTCTTTTCTACCTTATTTCACTGTCTTTTTTGGGGATATTTTGTAACAAAATGTTTCGAAATATTGAAGCTGTATATGACAGCAGATAGCCAATCCACATGCTTCAAAAATTTTAAGTATATGTACGAGTTCAATCATACATATGCTTTTCTTCGTCTTCTAAAACTTAAAGCTACAATACTAAATGTTAATGTTGTTTTTTTATTTTCACATTAAGTATTTAAATGTATGTTCTTGTTTTAGATACCAATAATATCGTTTGCAGGTCAATCAACTGCTTAACGTCTAGGTTTGCCTTCTTTTTTGAATGATCCAGAAGGAGAGCTATATTCTAATATTCACTTAAAGTAAACTGTTTGTTTGATCAATGGCTTAAACACAAAGGCCATACATATATATATATATTATATGTGTTTGTGTGTGTGTGTGTGCGTGTGTGTGTGTGTGTTCATTATTATATGTCCAAAACTACTTAACTTAATGTTTTAACGTTGTAAACTCTATCTTTTAACCTACCAAATTTGTTTTTGATCTTGTGTTTAAGGCCTGAGACGAAATATGTAGTATTAACAATATGCCATCTATGAAATGTCCAGATTTGCAATTGAAACGTTATGTGTGGGCCGAAGCTGTGGCGTTGAAGTTAATAGTAATGCTTGCACATATCCAATGACAGTTCTCTTTATTATACATTTTGCGTTTACACATATACTAGACTTGAATGGACCCAACACGTGAGCATAAAAGCATTGACAGATGTTTAATATAAAAAAAATTGCTTTCTTCAGGTAAAATAAACTACATATAATCATTCCATTTCAGTCTTATTAACGCTGGTATTGTGCTTAGTCTGCCTGCCTGTTTACACCGGTAGTGGTTTGAGAAGAGTTATAAACGTACCTACAAATTGCGACGTTCCCGACTCGTAATATTATTGCGGTATTCTTAAGTCATCACTAATCGCCAATAATTTGTTTTTCATGGATATTCTTGATCCTCTGATCTTCTTCTTTTTTTTTCTTTAGGCTTAATGCTGATTTGCAACGGGTTCATCCTATCGAGAGCCATCTTTCTAGCACGCATGCGCAGTAACACCCTTCAAGAATGCGGAGGACAATCAACGGCATCACACGTTGGAAAAAGACAGAAAAAGTTAAAAACAGTAACCCGTCGTGTAATAATTCTAAACTACGTACATAATTTGCAACGCACCTCTTTGCATTTTCAACGTATTACTGATGAAGGAGAACACTATTTCCATGGAAAACGAACATGTGTATAATACCGTGGTTCATATATTCATGTTTTTCAACAATGGTGTCAATTTTCTGTTGTACTTTTTGATCGGGTCTGGATTTAGAAAAGACTTAATTGAAATGTTTAAATGTGGAAGCAGGTTTTCAACATCTTAAGAAAGGGAATATTTGTACAATACCTTGTTTCATATATCCATGTTTCTCAACAATGGTTTTGTTTTTCTGTTGTACTGTTTGATTGAGTCTGGATTTAGAGAAGACTTAATTGAAATTTTCAAATGTGGAAGCAGGTTTTCAACATCTGAAGAAAGGGAAAGTTTGGATGATAACGTTTTTCATATATTCATGTTTCTCAACAATGGTGTCAATTTTTTGTTTTACAGTTTGATATTGTCTGGATTTAAAAAAAAGTCTTTATAGAAATTGTTAAATGTGGAAGCAGTTTTTAAACATCTTAAGAAAGTGAATGTTAACATACAACGTTCATACAGTCCACGTGCATTGATTTGTCCTGCATTTATAATTGTTTAACCAGGTTGTCAAACTAGTACAATATCATACTGTTGCGTTAAGGTTAAGGTTTTATACTAAGTCCTGTTAATGCACGTGTTTTAAAGGCTTTCATTTAAACTGTACATGCACACTGTTAGATGTGTACTATGTTTGGAAATTTACCACTATTATGTTTCGATTATTATTTTCATACGACACATCGACAATCGACACATCTACATAATCTGGGTGCCGCAACACATTCGATATACTTGTTTTATCGATATGTCGCCAAATGTTTTTAAGACTTGAAGCGAGCTAGTTTCTATATAAAATACTTGTGGTGAAATCAATTTGATTGTTCATCAGATAAACTGTAGTTCAAATTTGGATAGCTAGTATGATTTTAATGTTCATTCCATTAAACAATAAACATGGCGACTTGAATCTGGCAACTCAAATTATAATTTAATGATACCTTAGTGATATACGTACACACACAAAAACGTAAAGCTGTAGTAAAGCGTGTACACACATTTCGGAACGTTCTTCATACAAATTACGTCCTTACGATATGTCTCTTCGACTGTAAGCAACGCACTGATATTCAGAATGCATCAACATGCAGATTAATGCGTCTTACGTGAATGGCATGTTTCCGCACCACTAAAAGTGTCAGACCATGTGGACCGATTGTTGCTTATTCCTGATACAATATTTATTGCGCGTTTGACCCTTTCAACGGTTGAATGTCTTTTGCCATCATCTTATCCTTGCCAATCAGGTTTAATTGCTGGTCAACGTTGCTAGAGCAAGGTAAATCAACTTAATCCCAGTTTTCTTGTGTTTCAAATTCACATTCAGACCTGGTTTTAACAGATACATGGTTGATGTGTTCGTAGCTCTTTGTTAAGTATTTTGATCGAGTGAACACTTCGCACCCATCTTGAGCTGGATTTGGTTCAGTCATCTTGTCATTCTGTGATTTACAGCTAATCATATGGAATATTTAACCTCACTGATTACACACATGTTCATTCAAAGCTTTCATGCAAATGTATACTTATAAGTCTTAGTGATAGCGTATTATTCAATACTTTGTTCGACAGTTGTTGAATTTCACAATTGTTCGTCAAGAACGTATATATCAATAACATTTCCAACAATAATAAATAAAAATGCGCTTTGTTCAAATCACTGGATAAGTGTGAGTATCAAACTAATCCCATAGCTGCAAACAAATGTTGGGATCCAGTTCAGCGAGACAAGTAATACATTTGTTGATATTTCTACAACAAAAACAAAAAAAAACAATTTCAAATTGATTTTGTTTATATTCTTGCTATGCCATTCTACTTTTGTGCAATATAAATGTTGAATATATTTGTAGAGCTTACTCAATCTCAGTGACGTAGATTTCTTTTTATTAACAAAGTCTTATTGTTTTAAACTTAAAAAAGATAAATACAAGTTGTGTAAGGTGATGTTTACTTAGGGTTTGAACATTTCCAGTTGACACACTGTGTGCTGTGTCCAGTACATGAACATGGGTGCCCTGTGTCCAACACATGACACAGTGTGCATGTAACAACACAATTCATATAACCGGACACATAAACCATTGTGCCCTCAACAGGTGCTCAAAAGGAATGTTACAGCATGCAAGTAATGGGAAATGACTCACACAATTCACTAATTACAATCAGATAAAACAATATATTGACATCAAACTAGCGATTTAAATCATTTCAAGAAAGATACATAGTGACACAAATACTTATAAAGCAAGTCGAATAATAGGTTTCCAACAACTCAGCTCACCTTAGCAACGGGCACTTATACAATCAAAACACTTGCAGTTTCTTCTGTTTTTACTTTTGAATGAAAAACTGTGTGGATTAAAGCAATTGATACCGATAACATTTGTAGATGTATTTTCACTATTGATAGGAATATATACTCCGATAATGTTCGTAAGAAAAACGTTTTGTGTTAACAAGCAAATGTCTTACTTGTCATCAGTAATTTATCAGTCAGCAATAACTATTATGTGGCAAGACTAGACCGAAAAACAATTTAGGATGGACACAGTGAATCATGCAACAATAAATTGGTATAAGCAGCTATTAATACAATGCATAGTAACCGTTATAATTTACAACATTCAAATAAAATGATTATAAAACGATATAACAATAACAAGAACTGTCATATCACGGGACGTGCACTTGTAATAAAAACAGTGGTAACTCCAAACAATTCACATACATCTTACCGTCATGCGTTGCAGTAAACGTCGTTTTCAGAGATTATTCAAACTTCACGACAAGCGGTTTGTTGTTAACAAACACAACATGGACATCAAATACTTGTATTTTGCAATACTGAAGGCGTAAAACATGTTGTAAAAATATAACTTGATAATTCTCACAAGGTGCACAATCCATACACATGTTTAAACTTGCATTCGCTTTGCATTTAACTTATTGTTTCTGAATAATGTGTAGAAATTCAAATATATACAGTATATTATCAAACATTTTGTAAAAAAAAATGAAAACATGTACAAGCAATGCAAACGTTATTTAAATTTATATTGCATTATTATGTATAAACATATGTCTTGCGTAGTAGAATCAATTACATATGCATCAATGACGAAATTTTGACAACTCATTATAGAGGAATAGAATTAGCATGTTGTTTAATATATTGTGCATATTTATTCTACAAAATGTTTTCAAAATTAAAAATAGTTTTCTTATTCCGTTTTTTTACAGTTAATTACATTACAAACATATGTAGTTTTTTAATCAAATTTGTATTTGTCAACAAGCGTGTTGTTGAAAAACCCATTTTAAGAAAAGATACGAGGTGTGATGAAATCGTTATCTTGATTGAAATCCTACGCATTAAGCAGTGTCAAAAAGGACTATGAAATTTACAATATACATGTACAATACTTAAAAGCAAGTTTGTCCTGACATTTTTTGTATTTATGATTGTTACAACGGATAGAGTGAAATGTTTGTATCATGTTCCGTTCAATTTATTTAAAGTCTCGTTCAACAAAACATGATAAGTTTTTATCAAACATAACACAATTTAGTACAAATTTTATTTTTAACTAATTAAACGTTGTTCGTTTCAGACAAATAAACATAGTTCATTAATTTAAACATTCGCGATGTTTCTTGTTGCTAGGCATAGAAAGTGACATCTTAAGCCTTAACATATTGTTGATCATTTTCAAAGACATCTTCATTGTCACCGTCGTGTACTTCTTGGTCGTGTTCGCGTTTTAAAACTTCATAAACAGGATTTGGGTATGTATGTGCGCGTTTAGTTTCCCCAATATCACCCCTAAGCCGCCTGAAATCAAACAGTGTTGGATTAAAATTCTACCAAATGTCATTAAATCAGAGTGATTGATATTGTTCCAATTATACATTACTGATATAGCTTTAATGCAAACGTATTACTGTATAATTAATTAGTTTTACTGTATGACCGGAACATACTTGAAACGTCTCACGGCACACACGACAGCTCCAATGATAACTATCATCCCTACGATTCCTCCGAAAGCGACGGCAAGAACTGAAATGTTTGTCTAGACTACATACTTAAATTTCAACCCAGGTTTTATATAAAGCTGGAAAAATAAAGATTAGAAATAAATGCGACAAGTTTATTTAAAACAGTGAAATTGCAAACTAATATTATATAATATTTAATTGAAGAATAGTTTATGAGATTTTATATTTAAAGCGAGTATACACTATTTAAATGTCAACATACTATTTTCGCATTATTGAAACACAACAATACATAAATAAGAAATCATGTTGATTGAAATATATTAACTACATTATTAAAAAAACCATACATAAGAAATTTACTTAATTGAAAGACTTGTGTAATGGCCAATTCAAGCAGAAACTGATACGTTAACTTGCTTTTGTTTTAGAAGTAAAAATGTGTCTATGTTTAGCATCTATAAATATGCATAGAAAATAGGGCTTTGCCAAGATTGGCAATGTTTTTATTCGTAAATGTTTGTTTGTTTTCTATACAATCGAAAAAATCTTATACCGCCTGATAAAGGTGCTACTTTTTGGAAAGTTTTTTCCTAGTAGTTCATCAAACTTTTATCTCAGTTGATATATTTTTTTTAAATATGGTAACATATTCCTTTTCAAGGTTTGAATATTGGTTTTGAAACTGTACACAATATAAAGCTATCATGGATTGAAACAAAAAAAAAACAAAAGATTAAGTATGGAACACAATGAACCAGTTTTATAATTTGGATGTTTTTATATATTTCTTTTTCGTAAACAACGACGGAAAAAATACGCGCACGTTATTTTTTTTTCAAGACATTGGCACAATGTATATTCAGAAAGTATTAATTTTAAATTAATATCAAACCAATATATAATAAATAATGAAAACAGTTCGTATTCATTAATGAATATACAATCGTAGTGAACTAGCCCTATACAATCTTAATAAATCAGTGTTGTTTGTGTTCACACCTTATATTCTTTATTATAATACAACAAAATGAGTGTGTACAACAGGTATAAGTATTTTGTTATGACACTGACTTTTTGTTCACAGCGAAAGAAGATATGGCAAAAGCATAGTTTGTGATAATATTTGCTTTTATAATGGTAGACGTCTTTGACTTTCTGGCGTGCAACAATGAACATATGCACTCATATTTAATATTAATGTATGATCAACATACGCAGAAGCAGTACATGATATGTAGCATAAAAATGAAGATAATTAAAGCCTCAATTGGATTACCACTAGTAGCGTGAAAACATGTGCGATCATCTTCTAATTTTAAAATAAAAACAAAATATGCGTTTATTGCAGTTACTTTGTTAAAGTCAACTGTATGTGAACACTATTATATGCATTTGATTCATGTCGAACATGTGAACAATTTGCAAGTTTTGTCGAGCAGCATTTTGAAAAAATATAGAATTAGCGTGGTGTTCTCCTTATCCTTATATTTCACATTAACAACACTGTGTTTATTCTACAAATATGCATTTTTTTGAAGTAACCCACCTCAAACCTTACTTTTTAATAAAGTCATTCATCCTACTAAGTCGTTAAAACGAATTTAAACATAAGAAAATACCACAACATAAGAAAATACCACTTTATTATCCTACTACTGTAACTCATACGAATTAAAAAAAGTTTAGGAAATAATTGGATTTGGTCTACAATCACAATTGAACATTACTTGGAATTAAGTTTGTCGGATTTTGATCGCTGTCAGTCGCTGTATTGTTTTTGTTGACCTCCGAAGCATTTGCTTTCTCATCTGGCTCTGGAACCGGGGCTGTCGATGGGTGAGGTTTCATATGAGAATATGGTCATATAAGTACGAACATTCAACCAGATTACCATATAGTAGCAGACAGCCTTTTGTTACAGGTGTTGAATATTGCATGAACGAGTTTTTTTGCGAGCAAACTAGAAAATGGCATGGACAATATACATGAAACGAACATTTTCAGTTAACTCTGTGGGTTACATGCTTTAGTACAAAAACTCTTTGAAATGTGGGACTTATTATAATGTGTTGAACACCTCAAAAGTTACTTTCTTGAATGCCATTTTATGGTGAACGAGTCCATTCCCTCCCATAACACCGCATTCATTGGCTCACAAAGCTAAGTAAAGATATATAATGAACAGAATCGAACTTGTATCCTAAAAATGTGCAAAGTAAAATTAGTACTACCAATATGTATGGAATCACAACGAAAAAAGACAAACACGAATTTAAACAATTCCAGTCGAACCTATGGTTCTAAAGTTAATATATGTTATTTCTGACTTTTTGCAGATTACTTAACGTAACCGGAAATTAAATAATAGTAAATACACATTTATAAAATGGATAGTTTTTATAATGGTTCAACATTGAACATGAAATTTAACAGTTGTTGTTTGTTTGAATTTATGTTTGTATTAAAAAACCCCAATGTATTTCTCTTCTGAATCGAAATCATTTTCCAAGTGAAAGGAGAAATGATATTACGTACACGATTGGCTTCATTTGTGACTTTGACTTTGATCTTATACAAGCGCGAATGGTTCATCCGCTAGACACATTCACTGATGATGATCACTATCTAAGTAAATCAAGATTCGTTAAACTTACTAAACTATGACAGGGTCAATAAATATGCAGGAACAAAATCGCTTAATTGACAATATTGAAACTTCAAGCTTGATTTCGACCTTCAAACGCATGACTTTAAACTCGCCTTTTTTCTTAGAAGGATTAATGTTTGTACAATATTTAACAAAGCATTTATTTGTATTAATGTTACCACACATAAATCAAATTCTTATATGGCGCTGATATGTCTTTGGGGTGTTAATGAAAAGCTTAACTTTGAGTCATCAGATTATTTGTGAACTATGTAAGTATTTTGTTATGACACTGACTTTTTGTTCACAGCGAAAGAAGATATGGCAAAAGCATAGTTTGTGATAGTATTTGCTTTTATAATGGTAGACGTCTTTGACTTTCTGGCGTGCAACAATGAACATATGCACTCATATTTAATATTAATGTATGATCAACATACGCAGAAGCAGTACATGATATGTAGCATAAAAATGAAGATAATTAAAGCCTCAATTGGATTATCACTAGTAGCGTGAAAACATGTGCGATCATCTTCTAATTTTAAAATAAAAACCAAATATGCGTTTATTGCAGTTACTTTGTTAAAGTCAACTGTATGTGAACACTATTATATGCATTTGATTCATGTCGAACATGTGAACAATTTGCAAGTTTTGTCGAGCAGCATTTTGAAAAAATATAGAATTAGCGTGGTGTTCTCCTTATCCTTATATTTCACATTAACAACACTGTGTTTATTCTACAAATATGCATTTTCTTGAAGTAACCCACCTCAAACCTTACTTTTTAATAAAGTCATTCATCCTACTAAGTCGTTAAAACGAATTTAAACATAAGAAAATACCACAACATAAGAAAATACCACTTTATTATCCTACTACTGTAACTCATACGAATTAAAAAAAGTTTAGGAAATAATTGGATTTGGTCTACAATCACAATTGAACATTACTTGGAATTAAGTTTGTCGGATTTTGATCGCTGTCAGTCGCTGTATTGTTTTTGTTGACCTCCGAAGCATTTGCTTTCTCATCTGGCTCTTGAACCGGGGCTGTCGATGGGTGAGGTTTCATATGAGAATATGGTCATATAAGTACGAACATTCAACCAGATTACCATATAGTAGCAGACAGCCTTTTGTTACAGGTGTTGAATATTGCATGAACGAGTTTTTTTGCGAGCAAACTAGAAAATGGCATGGACAATATACATGAAACGAACATTTTCAGTTAACTCTGTGGGTTACATGCTTTAGTACAAAAACTCTTTGAAATGTGGGACTTATTATAATGTGTTGAACACCTCAAAAGTTACTTTCTTGAATGCCATTTTATGGTGAACGAGTCCATTCCCTTCCATAACACCGCATTCATTGGCTCACAAAGCTAAGTAAAGATATATAATGAACAGAATCGAACTTGTATCCTAAAAATGTGCAAAGTAAAATTAGTACTACCAATATGTATGGAATTACAACGAAAAAAGACAAACACGAATTTAAACAATTCCAGTCGAACCTATGGTTCTAAAGTTAATATATGTTATTTCTGACTTTTTGCAGATTACTTAACGTAACCGGAAATTAAATAATAGTAAATACACATTTATAAAATGGATAGTTTTTATAATGGTTCAACATTGAAAATGAAATTTAACAGTTGTTGTTTGTTTGAATTTATGTTTGTATTAAAAAACCATTTGTAATACCATTGCAGGTAACTGCGACGTCCTCGCTGTGGCTACAGTTATGCATCGTCGTGTACTCACAATCATTGATATGAGAAAAGTTTTCACCACAATCCAAATTATCAACAAATATCGGCCCTTTACCGGGATGAACTGATGTGTTGAATCCCGTTGCGAAGCTAGATGTAAAACACAGCAATATGAAAAAATAATGATATGGTCATAACTACACACTCACTGTTCAGCAATCTGCAAATTTGTGAAATAAGGAAAAACCTTTTTTGAAACAAAAATTTGTATTTACTGGAATGAATGCTTAAAACGACTTAACACAATCTCGATCAATAAAATAAATAAAATCAATCAATCAATAAATGAATTATAAAACATTTACACATAATACGGCAGAGTAAAATGTTTCGAAAAGTAAGAATGTATACTATGTTCATATTTTCTCTATCGCAACAGCATAATGCTTATTTAAAGCAAATAAATATTAGAACAAAAACGAAAATATACAAAACATAAAACGCCACCTGCTGTATCATCCAAACTTTTATCTTCAATATTTAATTTCTGACGTTAAAACATTATTTTATTGTATAAACACCATAACATAATCATAACATATAACATTAAATAGTAGGTATATTAATTATATCATGTAAGGTGATTTGACAGCGAGGTTTACATTATTTGGGATATGTTGACGAATACGCAGCTGCCATACCATATTTAACAAGCCGATAGGTTATTCAAATGTGGGTAGTGAAACCGTGTACTAGTCCAAATGTATCGGACTGTACACAACGCGGTTAAAAAACGTATAAACCCTTTATATTATTTCAATAAGTTGCAATATTCACTTGAAATACTTTACTCACTATGTCAAAACTGCGAACGAGCGTGTGTGAATGCTAGTTTTTATTCAATCAACATGTTTCCACTAAATATATCAGCGACAGTTTGACCATATTTGTGTTGTTAGTTTGTTCTTGTTTTCGTGTATTAACGCGATATCTTATCGACTTAGTACTCATGATACTCAAATGAAATATTGCGAATAAGAACGGAAACTGTTTAACAAGCCATTCAAAATGGAATATAAGACGTAAAGACACTTACCCATATCCTAGCATACGGCATATAACAGTGGCTTCTTCCAGACCAAAACTGTCGTCACATATTGTACCCCATTCGTCAAATACTTTAATTTCAACTCTGCCTTCTTCGTCGTACGTTCCATTTGCAAGTCGTATATCTTCCACGGTGAGAGGTTTTTCTGAAGAAAAAGCCAAAATCATTCGATTTACTAAAAGAGTCTTAACTATTCAATACGTTGTATATTTTGTGTTCTGTACAGAGAAGTTTCTATAAGTTCGTTTGCGATTAGATAGAATTGTTAGAGTTAGAGCGATTTCAAATGAGAAATACATCTACACGCCACAATTATTAAATGTCTTTTTGTTTTCATTGAACTATATTGTAATGCAAATATACTGATACGTCTCTTCAAACTAATTATACTACATATCATGCCGATATGCCCCTTTAGAGAATTTCCTTCAGCTTTACCTGTGTTGTAAAGCAAATAAATAGCAAGAAAAGTAACTCTAAAGTTTGGGTCTTACTACGACATATACACACACTGAGAGGTTAATTAGTTCAATAAAGTATAAACAAAACTATAGCACAATATATTTAAAATGTGCAAAACATAAAAAGTCCATGGTCCTCGTAGCCAGGTGTGTTTTATATTAAAATATCGAGTAAGTTTTATACGAATATTTATAAGTACGTGTTTTAACGTTAGGACCGGCTAAAATATCGAACTTAACAGATGGATTAATAGTAGCAGCGGAACCCCAATTAGTTGTTGTTATCTAGTTTTCGCATTGAATTCAGATTTTTGGGTTACATTTATTTATAGTTATCACGATACTGTGTTTATAAATATGCGTTAAAAATCCAAATTTAAATCTTTTTGCTGCATAAAATGAACCGATTGTATTTCGATACTGAAAGGTCACGAGTTACATCGCTATACAAAACATAATGAACAGATAACCTTTAACACTATACATTTTATTTGCGAGCTTGGCATCGATCCATCGCAACATGAGTGTTGGTGTACTGTCATATCGCTGTTCTTATATGACGAAGGAAAATAATTTCATGTATGCATTCGTATTTCCTCGTTTATATTACGGATACGGTCGAAAGAACGGCGACAACTTAAAAGGGTCTGATTAAATTTATCGTATAATATAATGATGAATTGTTTAATAAATGTTTCTTATACCGATTACTACGGTGACAAAGATGGAACATGTGCTTATTTATTTTTATTTCTTTGCCACGACTTGGTAACTTGTTCTCCCGATTTATTGACACGAGTGAAGTAAGTCGTGGAAACGACGTAATACTTAAAGACGACTTGGAAAAAACTCAAAACGGCTAAGTCAGTCGTGGGGTCGACCGAGTAAGTCTTTAATACGAATTAGTAGGTCGTGGAATCGACTCGGTTAGTCCTGTTGACGACTAGTATAGTTTAGTCAAAGGAGCATCCTAGAAAATCGAGAGAACGACTAATTTAGTGCTGGAAACGGTAAAATAAACTCGTTTGAAAGATTTAGTAAGTCACACAGCTAACCCGTAACGCCATAATCAACCAATCAGAATATACTCAGTCTAAATTTAATATTTATAAACGGACATCGCTAAATAAAACATCGTCTATAATAATGCTCGACTCATTTATGTTAGCCATTTTGAAAAAATGTGTTAAACTATTTGTATTTTTTATTGGTTGATCATATCGCTAGCTCTTTTAGATAAGTAAGCGCCACATACTTAGTCGTTCCCACGAGATATGCACTCGGTCCCACGAAAAACAAAGTAGTAACCACGAGTTATATTGTTACTCAATATTACAATCTTTAAGTTGTTAACGTGTTACTCAGATGTGGGCACGTGTCACTGAGTCGTGGTACATTTAAAACAAGTACTTTTGTTGTTTGTGTCAAAGTGGATTTCGTATGCATACTAATAAATAAAGAGAGATAGTGATATAGAGATAAAGAGAAAGAGAAATAGAGAGACATAGAGTAAGAGAGACAGACAGGCAGACAGGTAGACAGAAAGACAGTCAGACAGACAGTCAGGCAGACAGACAGACAGACAGACAGACAGACAGACAGACAAAGATAGACAGAGATAGAAATAGATAGATAGACAGAGATTTATATATTTATTTACATTCTATGTCAAACGCATATAACAATATCACAATACATAAAAGAATAAAACTATATAAAGAGACAGACAGACAGAAAAACCGACAGACAGACAGAAAGACACACAGACAGACAGACAGACCGACCGACAGACCGGCAGACAGACAGACAGACAGACAGACAGACAGACAGACAGACAGACAGACAGACAGACAGACAGACAGACAGACACACAGACAGACACACAGACAGACAGACAAACAGACAGACACACACACAGAGAGACAGAGAGACAGATAGATAGATAGATAGATAGATAGATAGATAGATAGATGGATGGATGGATGGATGGATGGATGGATGGATGGATGGATGGATGGATGGATGGATGGATGGATGGATGGATGGATGGATGGATGGATGGATGGATGGATGGATGGATGGATGGATGGATGGATGGATGGATGGATGGATGGATGGATGGATGGATGGATGGATGGATGGATGGATGGATGGATGGATGGATGGATGGATGGATGGATGGATGGATGGATGGATGGATGGATAGATAGATAGATAGCTAGATAGATAGATAGATAGATAGATAGATAGATAGATAGATAGATAGATAGATAGATAGATAGATAGATAGATAGATAGATAGATAGATAGATAGATAGATAGATAGATAGATAGATAGATAGATAGATAGATAGATAGATAGATAGATAGATAGATAGATAGATAGATAGATAGATAGATAGATAGATAGATAGATAGATAGATAGATAGATAGATAGATAGATAGATAGATAGATAGATAGATAGATAGATAGATAAGCAATATGTACCGATAATAATTACCATATTTTAAACAGGTTCCCGTCATGTTCCATTTTCTCTCCCTGCATGACACAGGTAGATAACCTACGTAACCCGTATCATGTTGGCAGTTAACGAACAGACCTTTATCCTTGTAGATCAAGTTAGGTTTTTCTGGTTTTCTGCATTCTGAAAAATACGTTTAAAGTTGTGTGCTCATAGTGAGTATATATTTATACAGCGCATTATATAATATTATGTGACGAAAACGGCCACGTTTAAAATGATGATCCTGTAACAAAAAGTTACACAAGCGATTTCAAAAAAAACTTTTCTTTTTCGATGGGATAAACTTACCGCTACAAAGTACTGACACATCCCGACTATGACTGCAATGGCCATTTTTCGAGTACTTGCATTGTTTAATATTCGTGTCTCCAGAAAGACAGTTAAGCCTGTCAAGATGAATTGGACCAGATCCTTCGCCGAACTTTGCACCATTGAAAATAGCGGCAGCTTGCAAGCTATATTACACATACATGATTAATATGCATAAAAGATTGAATTGTTAAAACAAAAAAACCTTATCAAGAAGTAATATTTCTTATTAAGACTCTAAAAAGCATGTATGCATGTACTTTACACTGTAACACTAACAAATGAATGATTTGTCAGAGGTTTTCCATTCTGGGGAAGAATCTATTTGAAGAAGGCTGTGTGTTTTGACCACTAATTGCTTTGTATGCAGTGGGATAACAAAACATCATTAACGAGGGGTAGTTACCTGGAATTATGTGCTTTACAAATGACATCTGCAGTAGGAAAGTCAAACATATTATCACAAACAGTTCCGTATAGACCTCCAATGGCTATTTCAACACGCCCAACGTTAGGAGATGGTCCGCCAACAAGGCGAACATCGGTTATGTTAACTGGTGGATCTGAAACATACAATAATACACTGTATTTATGACTTTAATAATAAAAATACAACCAAGTTTGCATTATTCTTTTACACTTCTGCCGATAACATTGATATAATCATCCTCGGGTGAACTTAGAGTAAATAATGCCAAACTGAACGCGACATTTTTTCTTACAGCAACTTACTGGGCTGGCATGTTGTGTTCGAATTACTCCACATTCCGTCCTTGCACTCAAATGTGCCATTACTTCCATCCATGTACCATCCCACATTACAAGTCAACGTTGCTATGCTACTACGAGTTGCGGATAATTTCAATGAACCACCTTGTATAATCAGCGCTGGGCATTCTGAAATCGAAATGCATTTAATGCTGTTAAAATGAATATTATACTACCATACATTGTGCAACACACTTCAAATAAGTTTCGTTGCTTTTTTACCTTATTAACACCTATTGCCATGCCAGCTAATGTATTGATATGTACTTTTATTCGCATTGCCCTCCAAGTGTGACAGATCATGTATAGGCTCATATAATAAATGAAAATATAACGCATGAAATCATTGATGTTTCTAGATGTAATTTACGCAGGTGACAATCAAACACAATGAGCATATGTTATTAAAGCAATTTGTAAAGGCTAGACGTTGATACTTAAATTATATATTAATACAGGAAGTGGCTGACAAACACCGAATGTTGGCGCCACGTATGCAGGAGGCCCGCAGCAAAAGTTAAACAGCGTGGATTGCGTACGACACTCATACTATAATGGAACGTGCATGGGCTTACTGCTTTTAAATGAGGCTGCGAAGATGTATTATATTGCCTTTACAAAATGCCTTTATGTTGACACAGATGCTTATGTATGCGGTTTTCACGTACAGGTTGAAAATTCTCCAGCGTACAATATTTGTAATGTTGATACATATTATGTTTTATAATCAAATATATATACGACACGTTAGGATATGTTTATATAGTTGGAGATTTTCATAGCCGCGTAAGCTCTACATGTTATTATATTATGCATGAAAGAATGACTGATTGCATTGATAATAACGATTATACTCAAGATGAACCACTGTACCGAGCCTCATTCAATTATACTGATAACAGCAATTGTGTTAAACATATTGACCTTTGTCAATCAAACAGTCAACGCTTTCTCAACGGTAAATTGAACTACAAAGACAATGTTTACATTTATGTCGCAACAAGGCGCGTCGTAAATTGATTGTTTGCTCACAAAAGAATACAATTTGTCACGAATTAATAGATTTACGGTTTAAGATTTTAATGGATATAGCGACAAAACACCAATTAGTTTTGCTATGATGATAACTTTTAATAATCCGTAAGAGATATGTGAAAATAAAATGGGATCTATTCAAACGGGGTACATTCAGAAGTGCTATTATTAGTCGACTAGCCGAACTTAATAACTTGACCTGTGGCCATATTACTATAAGTTGCTCAAGTAATAGTCTACAAAACATTGAGAATATAAATACGCTGCTGAACTCTTTTGCAACAATTATGCGAGAAGTAGCCGAGCAGATGTTTAAAACCATACCTTACATAAGAATGTTTCTTTTAACGATATAGCGCATGTTAAGAATGCGGACTGGTTCGATAATGAGTGAGTTCAAGTTAAAATGACATATTTAAAAGCTCTACGAAATATTAATAATTGCAAAACAACAGAGAGCAGACATTCACGTTGAGTACAAGAATACAATTATTAACCTGTAATTAATAAAAAGAAACGTTCATTTGAAAATTAAAAAAAAACTTTGAGAATTATAGAACTTAAAGCACGCTAAACAAAGGGGGTTTGGGTTGCACTTTATACATAACAAGACACGAAAGAGTACCAACATTTGTAATGATGATTTAAAAACTATATCTTTAAACTAAGTAATGATATTTCACAATGTTCAAATGACGAGTCGGAACAATTTTGTCGCTCATAAGATTTTAATAAATGATGCCCCGTTTCCGGAACTTGTTTACCAATCACCAATAACGAAATTGTAAATGCCGTAAGGTTTTTGAAATCAGGTAAAGCATGTGGCTATGTTGATATGCTAAATGAGTATTTTATGGTTAGCATTTATATCATTTGTTTGATATATTTCAAGCTTTTTAAAACTACTATAACTAAGGCCAAAGATATTGTGTCAACTATTTCATTCATTTGTTGGTTCTTTACTTATCTACAAAACAGACGTATAGGGATTCACATAATCAAAACAATTAGAGAGAAAAAAACAACAAAGCTTGCAAACTTATTTGTAAACTTAAAACAAATACATGTGATGCGGGTGTTTATGGGGAATAAGGTCGATATCTTCTATTAATTACAAGGTATATAAAAAGTATTTAAAACTTGCGTAAACATTATACATACAGATAATATTATTGTTTGAAAGGTTTATAAGCAGGCCAAGGAAGATTGTAACAATGGGTTTTAAACTAGTGTTACGTTATTACTGAACAATTGTCGTTTCTCTTATCTTTGTGAAGATGTTGACACTGTCGATTTTAAACCATTAACTTGTATTTTAAACAACGTATCATCAACAATTTATTCAGATATTGTCCCAGAACATGCATACAAACCATGTTCTTACTAATTATGTACATTTCAAAAACAATTTGTATTACGAACAATACCTCGATGTACTACCTAGCAGCGTGAGAATGTTTTCTCTAGAAAAAGACTATCGGTTCACCCGATAATAATACAAGCTGGTAGATATGGTAGAAATAGAATTGCTAGGGATGAGCGTTTTTTTTTGGTAATTCATAAGATATTGAAGATGACTATATGTTCATTATTTGTATGTCCATTTTTAGAAATAAGCAAATATTATGTAACAAATTACTATAACAAACGCCCATCAATGTTTATTATTTTTTTGAATTGTTGGGCATTGATAAACAAGAGGGCCATGATGGCCCTGAATCGCTCACCTGACTCATTAAGATCAGATGAAAACTATGACCTCTATTGTCTACACAATGTTTTTCTATGATTTGACCTAGTGACCTAGTTCCTGACTCTAGATGACCCAAATACAATCCCAATCCAGATTTCATCAAGATAAACATTCTGACCACAGTTCATAAATATTGGATGAAAACTGTGACCTCTATTGTCAACACAAGGTTTTTCTATTTATTTGAACTAGATTTTTACCCCAGATGACCCAAATACAATCCCACCCAGTTTTCATCAAGAATGCTGACCAAATTTCATAAAGGTTGGATGAAAACTGTGATCTCTAATGTCTACACAAGGTTTTTCTATTATTTGACCTAGTGACCTAGTTTTTGACCCCAGATGACCCAAATAAAATCCCAACCCAGATTTCATCAAGATAAACATTCTGACCAAATTTCATAAAGATTGGATGAAAACTGTGACCTCTATTGTCTACAGAAGGTTGTTCTATTATTTGACCTAGTGACCTTGTTTTTGACCCCAGATGACCCAAATACAATCCCAAACCGGATTTCATCAAGATAAACATTTTGACCAAATTTCATCAAGATTGGATGCAAACTGTGACCTCTACTGTCTACACAAACAAATTGTTGACGGACGGACGCACAGACACACGCAGGCACGCACAACGGACGCCGGACATCACACGATCACATAAGCTCACCGTGTCACTTCATGACAGGTGACCTAAAAATATGTGTCGGAGATAAACATGAACAGTTGTGGTTAAAATCCCATAGAAACAAGGGCTGTTTGTAAAACATGCATGCCCCCCTATATGGGCTATAAGTTGTAGTAGCAGCCATTGTGTGAATACGTTTTTTGTCACTGTGAATGGTGGTGGTGGTGGTGGTGCAGTAGTAGTAGTAGTAGTAGTAGTAGTAGTAGTAGTAGTAGTAGTAGTAGTAGTAGTAGTAGTAATAGTAGTTGTAGTAGTAGTAGTAGTAGTAGTAGTAGTAGTAGTAGTAATAGTAGTAGAAGTAGTAGTAGTAGTAGTAGTAGTAGAAGTAGTAGTAGAAGTAGTAGTAGTAGTAGTAGTAGTAGTAGTAGTAGTGGTAGTAGTAGTAGTAGTAGTAGTAGTAGTGGTAAAAGTAGTAGCAGTAGTGGCAGTAGTAGTAGTAGAAGTAGTAATAGTAGACGTGGTGGTGGTGGTGGTGGTGGTGGTGGTGGTAGTAGTACTAGTAGTAGTAGTACTATTAGTAGTAGTAGTAGTAGTAGTAGTAGTAGTAGTAGTAGTAGTAGTAGTAGTAGTAGTAGTAGTAGTAGTGGTAGTAGTAGTAGAAGTAGTAGTAGTAGTAGTAGTAGTAGAAGTAGTAGTAGTAGTAGTAGTAGTAGTAGTAGTAGTAGTAGTAGCAGTAGCAGTAGCAGTAGCAGTAGCAGCATTACAAGACCAATACTTAAGAATGATCAAATGGGAAAAGGTAACATAGCACCAGCAGTAAATATGGGGCTCATTTACAGGTCAGATTTGAAATCTCTGCTGTAAAATGAGATTTTGAATGAATTAAAGGGAGGCAAATCTGTAATAAAAATAACATGCATAAACCGTAGTTGTTTCCCTTGTTTGAACCATGCTAAATCCTTACAAGTTTGGAAAGAATTGGATGAAAAATTTGGACTTTATTGCATAAACACCATTTTCTCAATTCAAGGGGAGGTAATTCTGTACTTCATGGACCAATAATGCTTATTTTTTGTAGGGTTCGTGTCCTCATTGATATAAAGACACTGTGCAAATTTGGAAAGGATCGGACAAAAAATGTGGAAGATTTTTGAAAGTTTTCACAAAATAGGCAAAAACGAATAAACATGCAAAGTTCAACGAGCTCCTGCGGCCATGTTTTTTGACGAATCAAATTTCTTTGAACAACTTTTTCAGGGGAGCCCTCAAAGGTCATCCCTGTGAAATTTTTTGAAAATCTGATAAGCGGTTTCTGACAAGAAGATTTTTTAAGGTTTTTACCATATATGGTCATGGCGGCCATCTTGGTTATGCGATCAAATTTTTTTTAACAATTCTTTTGTCCCATGACCTAGGGATGCTCCACATGAAATTTAGTTGAAATTGGCTCAATGGTTTAGTAGAAGAAGATGTTTACAAATTGTTTACGGACGGACGGACGGACGGACGCCGGACGCTGAGTGATCACATTAGCTCACCTCGAGCTATCGCTCAGGTGAGCTAGAAAATCCAAATAAATTTAAAAAAATCTTTTTATTGAATACGCATTGTGTATACAAACAGCGTCATTGTAAACCATCAAACTAAACTAGCTATCTTTACGAGACGATTAAAACCTTTCTGACTGAATTGTAAAATATATTCGTAATATTCGTTTAAAGCAACGTGCGCATTTGTTGTTTACAGGCGTTACTGGTTCTACCATACATGCATATAAAAGCACCACAATCCAATCAACCAATCAGCCGTGAAAGTTACACTAGTGCTTGATATAAGAGATTCATTAATATAAGACCACACGTGTTAATTTTATTTCATGAATATATAACATAATATAAACGATTTGATGCAACGTGGAATATACGTTGATTTGCATTAAATTAAACTTTGTTTGCCGTACCTATGCATCTTACTGCGACATCTTCTGCGTGACCACAGTTTTGATTCGTCGTGTATTTGCATTCATTGATAGAAGATGCGTTTGCACCACAATCCAAATCATCAACAAAGATCGGTCCTGTCCCCGGATTGCTTGCTGTGTTAGATCTAGTTGCAAATCTAGATGTGAAATGACATAAGATATTCAACAGTAATAAAATCCGCCCTGCTGACGTTTATTTCAACATAACGTTAGAAACACATATAGAATCAAATACATGCACTTACCCGTATCCCATCATACGACATAGAGCACTGGCTTCTTCCAGTCCAACATTGTCATCGCATATTGTACCCCAGGTATCGAACACTTTTATTTCCACTCTACCTTCGGTTCTGTTCGCATCACCAATGAGTCGTATGTCTTGTATCGAAAGTGGGTATGCTAAAGCACAATTTAATCTGCTTAATGTTTTATCAATTCCGTTAATTTTGATTTATTTTTGGCTGTATGTTGAGTTTAACGCGAAAGATGTTAAGAACATTAACTTAATATATATGAGGTGAATAAATAACGAATCAAAAAAAGAGGAGAGTACTTTTCAAAAAGCAATTTAACATATCACTAAACATATAAACATGTTTAGAATTTGTTAGGTATGTAGGTAGGTATGTAGGTAGGTAACCGTACTGTAGATCGCAGCATAAGCAATATGTAATGATAATAATTACCGTATTTCAGACAGGTTCCCGTAATGTTCCATTTACTATCCCTGCATGACACAGGTAGATAACCAACGTGTCCAGCATTATAATTGCAGTCAACGAATAGACCTGTACCCTTGTAAATCAAGTTAGGTCTTTCTAGTTTTCCGCATTCTGAAAAATTTATTTAAAGTTGTGTGCTCACAGTGAGTGTATATTTATATAACGTATTATATTATATTATGCAACGAAAACGGCCACGTTCGAAATGTAATAGAAATAAAGTAACGCAAGCAATAACAAAAAGCTTTCATTTATCGATGGGATACACTTACCGCTACAAAGTACTGACACATCTCGACTATGATTGCAATGGCCATTTTTCGAGTACTTGCATTGTTTAATATTCGTGTCTCCAGAAAGACAGTTAAGCCTGTCAAGATGAATTGGACCAGATCCTTCGCCGAACTTTGCACCATTGAAAATAGCGGCAGCTTGCAAGCTATATTACACATAAATGATAAATATGCATAAAAGATTGAATTGTTAAAACAAAAAAAACTTATCAAGAAGTAATATTTCTAATTTAGACTCTAAATAGCATGTATGTATGTACTTTACACTTTAACACTAGCAAATGAATGATTTGTCAGAGGTTAGTCATTCTGGGGGAAAATCTGTTTGTAGCAGGCTGTGTGTTTTGACAACTAATTGCTTAGTATGCAGCGGGATAACAAAACATCATTAACGAGGGGTAGTTACCTGGAATTATTTGATTTACAAATGACATCTGCAGTAGGAAAGTCAAACATATTATCACAAACAGTTCCGTATATGCCTCCAATGGCTATTTCAACACGTCCAACGTTAGGAGATGGTCCGCCAACAAGGCGAACATCGGTTATGTTAACTGGTGGATCTGAAACATATAATAATACACTGTATTTATGACTTTAATAATAAAAATACAACCAATTGTGCATTTTTCTTTTACACTTCTGCCGATAACATTGATATAATTATCCTCGGGTGAACTTAGAGTAAATAATGCCAAAATGAACGCGAAATGATTTCTTACAGCAACTTACTGGGCTGGCATGTTGTGTTCAAATTACTCCACATTCCGTCCTTGCACTCAAATGTGCCATTACTTCCATCCATGTACCATCCCACATTACAAGTCAACGTTGCTATACCACTACGAGTTGCGGATAATATCAATGAACCACCTTGTATAATCAGCGCTGGGCATTCTGAAATCAAAATGCATTCAATGCTGTTAAAATGAATATCATACTACCATACATTGTGCAACACACTTCAAATAAGTTTCGTTGCTTTTTTACCTTATTAACACCTAATGTCATGCCAGCTAATTTATTGATATGTAGTTTTATTCGCATTGCCCTCCAAGTGTGACAGATCATGTATAGGCTCATATAATAAATGAAAATATAACGCATGCAATCATTGATGCTTCTAGAGGAAGTTTACGCAGGTGACAATCGAACACAATGAACCAAAATCCATTAAACCAATCAGCTGTGAAAGTTTCACGTGTGTTTGATATAAAAGATTCATTTATGTAAGAATATATCATTAATATATAACGTAATATAAACGATTTGATGCAACGTGGAATATACGTTGATTTGCATTAAATTAAACTTTTTTTGCCCTACCTATGCATGTTACTGCGACATCTTCTGCGTGACCACAGTTATGATTCGTCGTGTAATTGCATTCATTGATAGAAGATGCGTTTGCACCACAATCCAAATTATCAACAAAGATCGGTCCTGTCCCCGGATTGCTTGCTGTGTAAGATCTTGTTGCCGGTCTAGATGTGATATGACATAAGATATTGAACAGTAATAAAAACCGCCGAGCTGACTTTTATTTCAACATACCGGTAGAAACACATAAAGAATCAAACACATGCACTTACCCGTATCCCATCATACGACATAAAGCACTGGCTTCTTCCAGTCCAACATTGTCATCGCATATTGTACCCCAGGTATCGAACACTTTTATTTCAACTCTACCTTCGGTTCTGTTCGCATCACCAATAAGTCGTATGTCTTGTATCGAAAGTGGGTATGCTACAGCAGAATTTTATCTGCTTAATGTTTTATTAATTCCGATTGAATGTTGCTTATTTTTTGCTTAATTTTTAATTAAACGCGTAAGATGGTAAGCACATTAACTAAATATACATTAGGTGAATGAATACCGAATCAAAAAAAGAGGAGAGCACTTTTTAAAAAGTAAAAATTTGAACAGGACATAAAATGCCATGTACTGTATCAACTTTTCGACAAAACATAATTCAAGGCTGCATGTCGCATGTTGTGTAGTACTATGAGCAAAGTCAAAGTCGAGAGATGAAATTAGGTTTAGAACGTAACATCGAATTGTAGGTAGGTTATTAGGTAGGTAGTTAGGTAGGTAGGTAGGTATGTAGGTAGGTGGGTAGGTGGGTAGGTGGGTAGGTGGGTAGGTAGGTAGGTAGGTAGGTAGGTAGGTAGGTAGGTAGGTAGGTAGGTAGGTAGGTAGGTAGGTAGGTAGGTAGGTAGGTAGGTAGGTAGGTAGGTAGGTAGGTAGGTAGGTAGGTAGGTAGGTAGGTAGGTAGGTGGAGGTAGGTAGGTAGGTAGGTAGGTAGGTAGGTAGGTAGGTAGGTAGGTAGGTAGGTAGGTAGGTAGGTAGGTAGGTAGGTAGGTAGGTAGGTAGGTAGGTAGGTAGGTAGGTAGGTAGGTAGGTAGGTAGGTAGGTAGGTAGGTAGGTAGGTAGGTAGGTAGGGTAGAAGGTAGGTAGGTAGGTAGGTAGGTAGGGAAGGTAGTAGGTAGGTAGGTAGGTAGGTAGGTAGGTAGGTAGGTAGGTAGGTAGGTAGGTAGGAAGGTAGGTAGGTAGGTAGGTAGGTAGGTAGGTAGGTAGGTAGGTAGGTAAGTACGTAGGTAGGTAAGCAATATGTAATGATAATAATTACCGTATTTCTGTCAGGTTCCCGAAATGTTCCATTTACTATCCCTGCATGACACAGGTAGATAACCAACGTGTTCAGCATTATAATTGCAGTCAACGAATAGACCTGTACCCTTGTAAATCAAGTTAGGTCTTTCTAGTTTTCCGCATTCTGAAAAATTTATTTAAAGTTGTGTGCTCACAGTGAGTGTATATTTATATAACGTATTATATTATATTATGCAACGAAAACGGCCACGTTCGAAATGTAATAGAAATAAAGTAACGCAAGCAATAACAAAAAGCTTTCATTTATCGATGGGATACACTTACCGCTACAAAGTACTGACACATCTCGACTATGATTGCAATGGCCATTTTTCGAGTACTTGCATTGTTTAATATTCGTGTCTCCAGAAAGACAGTTAAGCCTGTCAAGATGAATTGGACCAGATCCTTCGCCGAACTTTGCACCATTGAAAATAGCGGCAGCTTGCAAGCTATATTACACATAAATGATAAATATGCATAAAAGATTGAATTGTTAAAACAAAAAAAACTTATCAAGAAGTAATATTTCTAATTTAGACTCTAAATAGCATGTATGTATGTACTTTACACTTTAACACTAGCAAATGAATGATTTGTCAGAGGTTAGTCATTCTGGGGGAAAATCTGTTTGTAGCAGGCTGTGTGTTTTGACAACTAAATGCTTAGTATGCAGCGGGATAACAAAACATCATTAACGAGGGGTAGTTACCTGGAATTATTTGATTTACAAATGACATCTGCAGTAGGAAAGTCAAACATATTATCACAAACAGTTCCGTATATGCCTCCAATGGCTATTTCAACACGTCCAACGTTAGGAGATGGTCCGCCAACAAGGCGAACATCGGTTATGTTAACTGGTGGATCTGAAACATATAATAATACACTGTATTTATGACTTTAATAATAAAAATACTACCAAGTGTGCATTTTTCTTTTACACTTCTGCCGATAACATTGATATAATTATCCTCGGGTGAACTTAGAGTAAATAATGCCAAAATGAACGCGAAATGATTTCTTACAGCAACTTACTGGGCTGGCATGTTGTGTTCAAATTACTCCATATTCCGTCCTTGCACTCAAATGTGCCATTACTTCCATCCATGTACCATCCCACATTACAAGTCAACGTTGCTATACCACTACGAGTTGCGGATAATATCAATGAACCACCTTGTATAATCAGCGCTGGGCATTCTGAAATCAAAATGCATTCAATGCTGTTAAAATGAATATCATACTACCATACATTGTGCAACACACTTCAAATAAGTTTCGTTGCTTTTTTACCTTATTAACACCTATTGTCATGCCAGCTAATTTATTGATATGTAGTTTTATTCGCATTGCCCTCCAAGTGTGACAGATCATGTATAGGCTCATATAATAAATGAAAATATAACGCATGCAATCATTGATGCTTCTAGAGGAAGTTTACGCAGGTGACAATCGAACACAATGAACCAAAATCCATTAAACCAATCAGCCGTGAAAGTTTCACGTGTGTTTGATATAAAAGATTCATTTATGTAAGAATATATCATAAATATATAACGTAATATAAACGATTTGATGCAACGTGGAATATACGTTGATTTGCATTAAATTAAACTTTTTTTGCCCTACCTATGCATGTTACTGCGACATCTTCTGCGTGACCACAGTTATGATTCGTCGTGTAATTGCATTCATTGATAGAAGATGCGTTTGCACCACAATCCAAATTATCAACAAAGATCGGTCCTGTCCCCGGATTGCTTGCTGTGTAAGATCTAGTTGCCGGTCTAGATGTGATATGACATAAGATATTCAACAGTAATAAAAACCGCCGAGCTGACTTTTATTTCAACATACCGGTAGAAACACATAAAGAATCAAACACATGCACTTACCCGTATCCCATCATACGACATAAAGCACTGGCTTCTTCCAGTCCAACATTGTCATCGCATATTGTACCCCAGGTATCGAACACTTTTATTTCAACTCTACCTTCGGTTCTGTTCGCATCACCAATAAGTCGTATGTCTTGTATCGAAAGTGGGTATGCTACAGCAGAATTTTATCTGCTTAATGTTTTATTAATTCCGATTGAATGTTGCTTATTTTTTGCTTAATTTTTAATTAAACGCGTAAGATGGTAAGCACATTAACTAAATATACATTAGGTGAATGAATACCGAATCAAAAAAAGAGGAGAGCTCTTTTTAAAAAGTAAAAATTTGAACAGGACATAAAATGCCATGTACTGTATCAACTTTTCGACAAAACATAATTCAAGGCTGCATGTCGCATGTGTGAAGTACTATGAGCAAAGTCAAAGTCGAGAGATGAAATTAGGTTTAGAACGTAACATCGAATTGTAGGTAGGTTATTAGGTAGGTAGTTAGGTAGGTAGGTAGGTAGGTAGGTAGGTAGGTGGGTAGGTGGGTAGGTGGGTAGGTGGTTAGGTAGGTAGGTAGGTAGGTAGGTAGGTAGGTAGGTAGGTAGGTAGGTAGGTAGGTAGGTAGGTAGGTAGGTAGGTAGGTAGGTAGGTAGGTAGGTAGGTTGGAAGGTAGGTAGGTAGGTAGAGGTAGGTAGGTAGGTAGGTAGGTAGGTAGTAGTAGGTAGGTAGGTAGGTAGGTAGGTAGGTAGGTAGGTAGGTAGGTAGGCAGGTAGGTAGGTAGGTAGGTAGGTAGGTAGGTAGGGTAGGCAGGTAGGTAGGTAGGTAGGTAGGTAGGTAGGTAGGAGGTAGGTAGGTAGGTAGGTAGGTAGGGTAGGTAGGTAGGTAGGTAGGTAGGTAGGTAGGTAGGTAGGTAGGTAGGTAGGTAGGTAGGTAGGTAGGTAGGTAGGTAGGTAGGTAGGTAGGTAGGTAGGTAGGTAGGTAGGTAGGTAGGTAGGTAGGTAGGTAGGTAGGTAGGTAGGTAGGTAGGAGGTAGGTAGGTAGGTAGGTAGGTAGGTAGGTAGGTAGGTAGGTAGGTAGGTAGGTAGGTAGGTAGGTAGGTAGGTAGGTAGGTAGGTAGGTAGGTAGGTAGGTAGGTAGGTAGGTAGGTAGGTAGGTAGGTAGGTAGGTAGGTAGGTAGGTAGGTAGGTAGGTAGGTAGGTAGGTAGGTAGGTAGGTAGGTAGGTAGGTAGGTAGGTAGGTAGGTAGGTAGGTAGGTAGGTAGGTAGGTAGGTAGGTAGGTAGGTAGGTAGGTAGGTAGGTAGGTAGGTAGGTAGGTAGGTAGGTAGGTAGGTAGGTAGGTAGGTAGGTAGGTAGGTAGGTAGGTAGGTAGGTAGGTAGGTAGGTGGGTACGTACGTAAGTAGGTACGTAGGTAGGTAGGTACGTAGGTAGGTACGTAGGTAGGTACGTAGGTACGTAGGTAACCGTAACTGTAAATTGCAGCATAAGCAATATGTAATGATAATAATTACCGTATTTCAGACAGGTTCCCGTAATGTTCCATTTACTATCCCTGCATGACACAGGTAGATAACCAACGTGTCCAGCATTATAATTGCAGTCAACGAATAGACCTGTACCCTTGTGAATCAAGTTAGGTCTTTCTAGTTTTCCGCATTCTGAAAAAATTGTTTAAAGTTGTGTGCTCACAGTGAGTGTATATTTATATAACGTATTATATTATATTATGCAACGAAAACGGCCACGTTCGAAATGTAACAGAAATAAAGTAACGCAAGCAAAAACAAAAAGCTTTCATTTATCAATGGGATACACTTACCGCTACACAGTACTGACACATCTCGACTATGATTGCAATGGCCATTTTTCGAGTACTTGCATTGTTTAATATTCGTGTCTCCAGAAAGACAGTTAAGCCTGTCAAGATGAATTGGAACAGATCCTTGGCCGAACTTTGCACCATTGAAAATAGCGGCAGCTTGCAAGCTATATTACACATAAATGATAAATATGCATAAAAGATAGAATTGTTAAAACAAAAAAAAACTTATCAAGAAGTAATATTTCTAATTTAGACTCTAAATAGCATGTATGTATGTACTTTACACTTTAACACAAGCAAATGAATGATTTGTCAGAGGTTAGTCATTCTGGGGGAAAATCTGTTTGTAGCAGGCTGTGTGTTTTGACAACTAATCGCTTAGTATGCAGCGGGATAACAAAACATCATTAACGAGGGGTAGTAACCTGGAATTATTTGATTTACAAATGACATCTGCAGTAGGAAAGTCAAACATATTATCACAAACAGTTCCGTATATGCCTCCAATGGCTATTTCAACACGTCCAACGTTAGGAGATGGTCCGCCAACAAGGCGAACATCGGTTATGTTAACTGGTGGATCTGAAACATACAATAATACACTGTATTTATGACTTTTATAATAAAAATACAACCAAGTGTGCATTTTTCTTTTACACTTCTGCCGATAACATTGATATAATTATCCTCGGGTGAACTTAGAGTAAATAATGCCAAAATGAACGCGAAATGATTTCTTACAGCAACTTACTGGGCTGGCATGTTGTGTTCGAATTACTCCACATTCCGTCCTTGCACTCAAATGTGCCATTACTTCCATCCATGTACCATCCCACATTACAAGTCAACGTTGCTATACCACTACGAGTTGCGGATAATATCAATGAACCACCTTGTATAATCAGCGCTGGGCATTCTGAAATCAAAATGCATTCAATGCTGTTAAAATGAATATCATACTACCATACATTGTGCAACACACTTCAAATAAGTTTCGTTGCTTTTTTACCTTATTAACAACTATTGTCATGCCAGCTAATTTATTGATATGTAGTTTTATTCGCATTGCCCTCCAAGTGTGACAGATCATGTATAGGCTCATATAATAAATGAAAATATAACGCATGCAATCATTGATGCTTCTAGAGGAAGTTTACGCAGGTGACAATCGAACACAATGAACCAAAATCCATTAAACCAATCAGCCGTGAAAGTTTCACGTGTGTTTGATATAAAAGATTCATTTATGTAAGAATATATCATAAATATATAACGTAATATAAACGATTTGATGCAACGTGGAATATACGTTGATTTGCATTAAATTAAACTTTTTTTGCCCTACCTATGCATGTTACTGCGACATCTTCTGCGTGACCACAGTTATGATTCGTCGTGTAATTGCATTCATTGATAGAAGATGCGTTTGCACCACAATCCAAATTATCAACAAAGATCGGTCCTGTCCCCGGATTGCTTGCTGTGTAAGATCTAGTTGCCGGTCTAGATGTGATATGACATAAGATATTCAACAGTAATAAAAACCGCCGAGCTGACGTGTATTTCAACATACCGTTAGAAACACATAAAGAATCAAACACATGCACTTACCCGTATCCCATCATACGACATAAAGCACTGGCTTCTTCCAGTCCAACATTGTCATCGCATATTGTACCCCAGGTATCGAACACTTTTATTTCAACTCTACCTTCGGTTCTGTTCCCATCACCAATAAGTCGTGTGTCTTGTATCGAAAGTGGGTATGCTACAGCAGAATTTTATCTGCTTAACGTTTTATTAATTCCGATTGAATGTTGCTTATTTTTTGCTTAATTTTTAATTAAACGCGTAAGATGGTAAGCACATTAACTAAATATACATAAGTGAATAAATAACGAATCAAAAAAAGAGGAGAGCACTTTTTAAAAAGTAAAAATTTGAACAGGACATAAAATGCCATGTACTGTGTCAAATTTTCGACAAAACATAATTCAAGGCTGCATGTCGCATGTTGTGTAGTACTATGAGCAAAGTCAAAGTCGAGAGATGAAATTAGGTTTAGAACGTAACATCGAATTGTAGGTAGGTTATTAGGTATGTATGTAGGTAGGTAGGTAGGTAGGTAGGTGGGTAGGTGGGTAGGTGGGTAGGTAGGTAGGTAGGTAGGTAGGTAGGTAGGTAGGTAGGTAGGTAGGTAGGTAGGTAGGTAGGTAGGTAGGTAGGTAGGTAGGTAGGTAGGTAGGTAGGTAGGTAGGTAGGTAAGTAGGTAGGTAGGTTGGTAGGTAGGTAGGTAGGTAGGTAGTAGGTAGGTAGGTAGGAGGTAGGTAGGTAGTAGGGTAGGTAGGTAGGTAGGTAGGTAGTAGGTAGGTAGGTAGGTAGGTAGGTAGGTAGGTAGGTAGGTGGTAGGTAGGTAGGTAGGTAGGTAGGTAGGTAGGTAGGTAGGTAGGTAGGTAGGTAGGTAGGTAGGTAGGTAGGTAGGTAGGTCGGATCGGTCGGTCGTCGGTCGGTCGGTCGGTCGGTCGGTCTGTCGGTCGGTCGGTCGGTTCGGTCGGTCGGTCGGTCGGTCGGTCGGTCGGTCGGTCGGTCGGTCGGTCGGTCGGTCGGTCGGTCGGTCGGTCGGTCGGTCAGGTCGGTCGGTCGGTCGGTCGGTGGGTCGGTGGGCCGGTCGTCGGTCGGTCGGTCGGTCGTCGGTCGGTCGGTCGGTCGGTCGGTCGGTCGGTCGGTCGGTAGGTCGGTCGGTAGGTCGGTAGGTCGGTCGGTCGGTCGGTAGGTAGGTCGGTCGGTAGGTAGGTACGGTAGGTTAGGGTACGTAGGTACGTAGGTACGTAGGTAACCGTAACTGTAAATTGCAGGCATAAGCAATATGTTAAGGATAATAATTACCGTATTTCAGACAGGTTTCCCGTAATGTTCCATTTACTATCCCTGCATGACACATGTAGATAACCAACGTGTCCAACATTATAATTGCAGTCAACGAATAGACCTGTACCCTTGTAAATCAAGTTAGGTCTTTCAAGTTTTCCGCATTCTGAAAAAATTGTTTAAAGTTGTGTGCTCACAGTGAGTGTATATTTATATAACGTATTATATTATATTATGCAACGAAAACGGCCACGTTCGAAATGTAACAGAAATAAAGAAACGCAAGCAATAGACAAAAGCTTTCATTTATCGATGGGATACACTTACCGCTACAAAGTACTGACACATCTCGACTATGATTGCAATGGCCATTTTTCGAGTACTTGCATTGTTTAATATTCGTGTCTCCAGAAAGACAGTTAAGCCTGTCAAGATGAATTGGACCAGATCCTTGGCCGAACTTTGCCCCATTGAAAATAGCGGCATCTTGCAAGCTATATTACACATAAATGATAAATATGCATAAAAGATAGAATTGTTAAAACAAAAAAAAACTTATCAAGAAGTAATATTTCTAATTTAGACTCTAAATAGCATGTATGTATGTACTTTACACTTTAACACAAGCAAATGAATGATTTGTCAGAGGTAAGTCATTCTTGGGGAAAATCTGTTTGTAGCAGGCTGTGTGTTTTGACAACTAATCGCTTAGTATGCAGCGGGATAACAAAACATCATTAACGAGGGGTAGTTACCTGGAATTATTTGATTTACAAATGACATCTGCAGTAGGAAAGTCAAACATATTATCACAAACAGTTCCGTATATGCCTCCAATGGCTATTTCAACACGTCCAACGTTAGGAGATGGTCCGCCAACAAGGCGAACATCGGTTATGTTAACTGGTGGATCTGAAACATACAATAATACACTGTATTTATGACTTTTATAATAAAAATACAACCAAGTGTGCATTTTTCTTTTACACTTCTGCCGATAACATTGATATAATTATCCTCGGGTGAACTTAGAGTAAATAATGCCAAAATGAACGCGAAATGATTTCTTACAGCAACTTACTGGGCTGGCATGTTGTGTTCGAATTACTCCACATTCCGTCCTTGCACTCAAATGTGCCATTACTTCCATCCATGTACCATCCCACATTACAAGTCAACGTTGCTATACCACTACGAGTTGCGGATAATATCAATGAACCACCTTGTATAATCAGCGCTGGGCATTCTGAAATCAAAATGCATTCAATGCTGTTAAAATGAATATCATACTACCATACATTGTGCAACACACTTCAAATAAGTTTCGTTGCTTTTTTACCTTATTAACAACTATTGTCATGCCAGCTAATTTATTGATATGTAGTTTTATTCGCATTGCCCTCCAAGTGTGACAGATCATGTATAGGCTCATATAATAAATGAAAATATAACGCATGCAATCATTGATGCTTCTAGAGGAAGTTTACGCAGGTGACAATCGAACACAATGAACCAAAATCCATTAAACCAATCAGCCGTGAAAGTTTCACGTGTGTTTGATATAAAAGATTCATTTATGTAAGAATATATCATAAATATATAACGTAATATAAACGATTTGATGCAACGTGGAATATACGTTGATTTGCATTAAATTAAACTTTTTTTGCCCTACCTATGCATGTTACTGCGACATCTTCTGCGTGACCACAGTTATGATTCGTCGTGTAATTGCATTCATTGATAGAAGATGCGTTTGCACCACAATCCAAATTATAAACAAAGATCGGTCCTGTCCCCGGATTGCTTGCTGTGTAAGATCTAGTTGCCGGTCTAGATGTGATATGACATAAGATATTCAACAGTAATAAAAACCGCCGAGCTGACGTTTATTTCAACATACCGTTAGAAACACATAAAGAATCAAACACATGCACTTACCCGTATCCCATCATACGACATAAAGCACTGGCTTCTTCCAGTCCAACATTGTCATCGCATATTGTACCCCAGGTATCGAACACTTTTATTTCAACTCTACCTTCGGTTCTGTTCCCATCACCAATAAGTCGTGTGTCTTGTATCGAAAGAGGGTATGCTACAGCAGAATTTTATCTGCTTAATGTTTTATTAATTCCGATTGAATGTGCTTATTTTTTGCTTAATTTTTAATTAAACGCGTAAGATGGTAAGCACATTAACTAAATATACATTAGGTGAATAAATAACGAATCAAACAAAGAGGAGAGCACTTTTTAAAAAGTAAAAATTTGAACAGGACATAAAATGCCATGTACTGTGTCAAATTTTCGACAAAACATAATTCAAGGCTGCATGTCGCATGTTGTGTAGTACTATGAGCAAAGTCAAAGTCGAGAGATGAAATTAGGTTTAGAACGTAACATCGAATTGTAGGTAGGTTATTAGGTATGTATGTAGGTAGGTAGGTAGGTAGGTAGGTGGGTAGGTGGGTAGGTGGGTAGGTAGGTAGGTAGGTAGGTAGGTAGGTAGGTAGGTAGGTAGGTAGGTAGGTAGGTAGGTAGGTAGGTAGGTAGGTAGGTAGGTAGGTAGGTAGGTAGGTAGGTAGGTAGGTAGGTCGGTAGGTAGGTAGGTAGGTAGGTAGGTAGGTAGGTAGGTAGGTAGGTAGGTAGGTAGGTAGGTAGGTAGGTAGGTAGGTAGGTAGGTAGGTAGGTAGGTAGGTAGGTAGGTAGGTAGGTAGGTAGGTAGGTAGGTAGGTAGGTAGGTAGGTAGGTAGGTAGGTAGGTAGGTAGGTAGGTAGGTAGGTAGGTAGGTAGGTAGGTAGGTAGGTAGGTAGGTAGGTAGGTAGGTAGGTAGGTAGGTAGGTAGGTAGGTAGGTAGGTAGGTAGGTAGGTAGGTAGGTAGGTAGGTAGGTAGGTAGGTAGGTAGGTAGGTAGGTAGGTAGGTAGGTAGGTAGGTAGGTAGGTAGGTAGGTAGGTAGGTAGGTAGGTAGGTAGGTAGGTAGGTAGGTAGGTAGGTAGGTAGGTGGTAGGTGGGAAGGTAGGTAGGTAGGTAGGTAGGTAGGTAGGTAGGTAGGTAGGTAGGTAGGTAGGTAGGTAGGTAGGTAGGTAGGTAGGTAGGTAGGTAGGTAGGTAGGTAGGTAGGTCGGTAGGTAGGTAGGTAGGTAGGTACGTAGGTACGTAGGTACGTAGGTAACCGTAACTGTAAATTGCAGCATAAGCAATATGTAATGATAATAATTACCGTATTTCAGACAGGTTCCCGTAATGTTCCATTTACTATCCCTGCATGACACATGTAGATAACCAACGTGTCCAACATTATAATTGCAGTCAACGAATAGACATGTACCCTTGTAAATCAAGTTAGGTCTTTCAAGTTTTCCGCATTCTGAAAAAATTGTTTAAAGTTGTGTGCTCACAGTGAGTGTATATTTATATAACGTATTATATTATATTATGCAACGAAAACGGCCACGTTCGAAATGTAACAGAAATAAAGAAACGCAAGCAATAACAAAAAGCTTTCATTTATCGATGGGATACACTTACCGCTACAAAGTACTGACACATCTCGACTATGATTGCAATGGCCATTTTTCGAGTACTTGCATTGTTTAATATTCGTGTCTCCAGAAAGACAGTTAAGCCTGTCAAGATGAATTGGACCAGATCCTTGGCCGAACTTTGCCCCATTGAAAATAGCGGCATCTTGCAAGCTATATTACACATAAATGATAAATATGCATAAAAGATAGAATTGTTAAAACAAAAAAAAACTTATCAAGAAGTAATATTTCTAATTTAGACTCTAAATAGCATGTATGTATGTACTTTACACTTTAACACAAGCAAATGAATGATTTGTCAGAGGTAAGTCATTCTTGGGGAAAATCTGTTTGTAGCAGGCTGTGTGTTTTGACAACTAATCGCTTAGTATGCAGCGGGATAACAAAACATCATTAACGAGGGGTAGTTACCTGGAATTATTTGATTTACAAATGACATCTGCAGTAGGAAAGTCAAACATATTATCACAAACAGTTCCGTATATGCCTCCAATGGCTATTTCAACACGTCCAACGTTAGGAGATGGTCCGCCAACAAGGCGAACATCGGTTATGTTAACTGGTGGATCTGAAACATACAATAATACACTGTATTTATGACTTTTATAATAAAAATACAACCAAGTGTGCATTTTTCTTTTACACTTCTGCCGATAACATTGATATAATTATCCTCGGGTGAACTTAGAGTAAATAATGCCAAAATGAACGCGAAATGATTTCTTACAGCAACTTACTGGGCTGGCATGTTGTGTTCGAATTACTCCACATTCCGTCCTTGCACTCAAATGTGCCATTACTTCCATCCATGTACCATCCCACATTACAAGTCAACGTTGCTATACCACTACGAGTTGCGGATAATATCAATGAACCACCTTGTATAATCAGCGCTGGGCATTCTGAAATCAAAATGCATTCAATGCTGTTAAAATGAATATCATACTACCATACATTGTGCAACACACTTCAAATAAGTTTCGTTGCTTTTTTACCTTATTAACAACTATTGTCATGCCAGCTAATTTATTGATATGTAGTTTTATTCGCATTGCCCTCCAAGTGTGACAGATCATGTATAGGCTCATATAATAAATGAAAATATAACGCATGCAATCATTGATGCTTCTAGAGGAAGTTTACGCAGGTGACAATCGAACACAATGAACCAAAATCCATTAAACCAATCAGCCGTGAAAGTTTCACGTGTGTTTGATATAAAAGATTCATTTATGTAAGAATATATCATAAATATATAACGTAATATAAACGATTTGATGCAACGTGGAATATACGTTGATTTGCATTAAATTAAACTTTTTTTGCCCTACCTATGCATGTTACTGCGACATCTTCTGCGTGACCACAGTTATGATTCGTCGTGTAATTGCATTCATTGATAGAAGATGCGTTTGCACCACAATCCAAATTATAAACAAAGATCGGTCCTGTCCCCGGATTGCTTGCTGTGTAAGATCTAGTTGCCGGTCTAGATGTGATATGACATAAGATATTCAACAGTAATAAAAACCGCCGAGCTGACGTTTATTTCAACATACCGTTAGAAACACATAAAGAATCAAACACATGCACTTACCCGTATCCCATCATACGACATAAAGCACTGGCTTCTTCCAGTCCAACATTGTCATCGCATATTGTACCCCAGGTATCGAACACTTTTATTTCAACTCTACCTTCGGTTCTGTTCCCATCACCAATAAGTCGTGTGTCTTGTATCGAAAGAGGGTATGCTACAGCAGAATTTTATCTGCTTAATGTTTTATTAATTCCGATTGAATGTTGCTTATTTTTTGCTTAATTTTTAATTAAACGCGTAAGATGGTAAGCACATTAACTAAATATACATTAGGTGAATAAATAACGAATCAAACAAAGAGGAGAGCACTTTTTAAAAAGTAAAAATTTGAACAGGACATAAAATGCCATGTACTGTGTCAAATTTTCGACAAAACATAATTCAAGGCTGCATGTCGCATGTTGTGTAGTACTATGAGCAAAGTCAAAGTCGAGAGATGAAATTAGGTTTAGAACGTAACATCGAATTGTAGGTAGGTTATTAGGTATGTATGTAGGTAGGTAGGTAGGTAGGTAGGTGGGTAGGTGGGTAGGTGGGTAGGTAGGTAGGTAGGTAGGTAGGTAGGTAGGTAGGTAGGTAGGTAGGTAGGTAGGTAGGTAGGTAGGTAGGTAGGTAGGTAGGTAGGTAGGTAGGTAGGTAGGTAGGTAGGTAGGTAGGTAGGTAGGTAGGTAGGTAGGTAGGTAGGTAGGTAGGTGGGTAAGTAGGTAGGTAGGTTGGAAGGTAGGTAGGTAGGTAGGTAGGTAGGTAGGTAGGTAGGTAGGTAGGTAGGTAGGTAGGTAGGTAGGTAGGTAGGTAGGTAGGTAGGTAGGTAGGTAGGTAGGTAGGTAGGTAGGTAGGTAGGTAGGTAGGTAGGTAGGTAGGTAGGGGTAGGTAGGTAGGTAGGTAGGTAGGTAGGTAGGTAGGTAGGTAGGTAGGTAGGTAGGTAGGTAGGTAGGTAGGTAGGTAGGTAGGGTAGGTAGGTAGGTAGGTAGGTAGGTAGGTAGGTAGGTAGGTAGGTAGGTAGGTAGGTAGGTAGGTAGGTAGGTAGGTAGGTAGGTAGGTAGGTAGGTAGGTAGGTAGGTAGGTAGGTAGGTAGGTAGGTAGGTAGGTAGGTAGGTAGGTAGGTAGGTAGGTAGGTAGGTAGGTAGGTAGGTAGGTAGGTAGGTAGGTAGGTAGGTAGGTAGGTAGGTAGGTAGGTAGGTAGGTAGGTAGGTAGGTAGGAGGTAGGTAGGTAGGTAGGTAGGTAGGTAGGTAGGTAGGTAGGAGGTAGGTAGGTAGGGAGGTAGGTAGGTAGGTAGGTAGGTAGGTAGGTAGGTAGGTAGGTAGGTAGGTAGGTAGGTAGGTAGGTAGGTAGGTAGGTAGGTAGGTAGGTAGGTAGGTAGGTAGGTAGGTAGGTAGGTAGGTAGGTAGGTAGGTAGGTAGGTAGGTAGGTAGGTAGGTAGGTAGGTAGGTAGGTAGGTAGAAAGGTAGGTAGGTAGGTAGGTAGGTAGGTGGGTGGGTGGATGATTGGCTGGGTGGGGGGATATGTGGGTAGGGGTAGGTAGGTAGGTAGGTAGGTAGGTAGGTAGGTAGGTAGGTAGGTAGGTAGGTAGGTAGGTAGGTAGGTAGGTAGGTAGGTAGGTAGGTAGGTAGGTAGGTAGGTAGGTTGGAAGGTAGGTAGGTAGGTAGGTAGGTAGGTAGGTAGGTAGGTAGGTAGGTAGGTAGGTAGGTAGGTAGGTAGGTAGGTAGGTAGGTAGGTAGGTAGGTAGGTAGGTAGGTAGGTAGGTAGGTAGGTAGGTAGGTAGGTAGGTAGGTAGGTAGGTAGGTAGGTAGGTAGGTAGGTAGGTAGGTAGGTAGGTAGGTAGGTAGGTAGGTAGGTAGGTAGGTAGGTAGGTAGGTAGGTAGGTAGGTAGGTAGGTAGGTAGGTAGGTAGGTAGGTAGGTAGGTAGGTAGGTAGGTAGGTAGGTAGGTAGGTAGGTAGGTAGGTAGGTAGGTAGGTAGGTAGGTAGGTAGGTAGGTAGGTAGGTAGGTAGGTAGGTAGGTAGGTAGGTAGGTAGGTAGGTAGGTAGGTAGGTAGGTAGGTAGGTAGGTAGGTAGGTAGGTAGGTAGGTAGGTAGGTAGGGTAGGTAGGTAGGTAGGTAGGTAGGTAGGTAGGTAGGTAGGTAGGTAGGTAGGTAGGTAGGTAGGTAGGTAGGTAGGTAGGTAGGTAGGTAGGTAGGTAGGTAGGTAGGTAGGTAGGTAGGTAGGTAGGTAGGTAGGTAGGTAGGTAGGTAGGTAGGTAGGTAGGTAGGTAGGTAGGTAGGTAGGTAGGTAGGTAGGTAGGTAGGTAGGTAGGTAGGTAGGTAGGTAGGTAGGTAGGTAGGTAGGTAGGTAGGTAGGTAGGTAGGTAGGTAGGTAGGTAGGTAGGTAGGTAGGTAGGTAGGTAGGTAGGTAGGTAGGTAGGTAGGTAGGTAGGTAGGTAGGTAGGTAGGTAGGTAGGTAGGTAGGTAGGTAGGTAGGTAGGTAGGTAGGTAGGTAGGTAGGTAGGTAGGGTAGGTAGGTAGGTAGGTAGGTAGGTAGGTAGGTAGGTAGGTAGAGGTAGGTAGGTAGGTAAGTAGGTACGTAGGTACGTAGGTAGGTACGTAGGTACGTAGGTAACCGTAACTGTAAATTGCAGCATAAGCAATATGTAATGATAATAATTACCGTATTTCAGACAGGTTCCCGTTATGTTCCATTTACTATCCCTGCATGACACAGGTAGATAACCAACGTGTCCAGCATTATAATTGCAGTCAACGAATAGACCTGTACCCTTGTAAATCAAGTTAGGTCTTTCTAGTTTTCCGCATTCTGAAAAATTTATTTAAAGTTGTGTGCTCACAGTGAGTGTATATTATATAACGTATTATATTATATTATGCAACGAAAACGGCCCACGTTCGAAATGTAATAGAAATAAAGTAACGCAAGCAATAACAAAAGCTTCATTTATCGATGGGATACACTTACCGCTACAAAGTACTGACACATCTCGACTATGATTGCAATGGCCATTTTTCGAGTACTTGCATTGATTAATATTCGTGTCTCCAGAAAGACAGTTAAGCCTGTCAAGATGAATTGGACCAGATCCTTCGCCGAACTTTGCACCATTGAAAATAGCGGCAGCTTGCAAGCTATATTACACATAAACGATAAATATGCATAAAAGATTGAATTGTTAAAACAAAAAAAAACTTATCAAGAAGTAATATTTCTAATTTAGACTCTAAATAGCATGTATGTATGTACTTTACACTTTAACACTAGCAAATAAATGATTTGTCAGAGGTTAGTCATTCTGGGGGAAAATCTGTTTGTAGCAGTCTGTGTGTTTTGACAACTAATTGCTTAGTATGCAGCGGGATAACAAAACATCATTAACGAGGGGTAGTTACCTGGAATTATTTGATTTACAAATGACATCTGCAGTAGGAAAGTCAAACATATTATCACAAACAGTTCCGTATATGCCTCCAATGGCTATTTCAACACGTCCAACGTTAGGAGATGGTCCGCCAACAAGGCGAACATCGGTTATGTTAACTGGTGGATCTGAAACATACAATAATACACTGTATTTATGACTTTAATAATAAAAATACAACCAAGTGTGCATTTTTCTTTTACACTTCTGCCGATAACATTGATATAATTATCCTCGGGTGAACTTAGAGTAAATAATGCCAAAATGAACGCGAAATGATTTCTTACAGCAACTTACTGGGCTGGCATGTTGTGTTCGAATTACTCCACATTCCGTCCTTGCACTCAAATGTGCCATTACTTCCATCCATGTACCATCCCACATTACAAGTCAACATTGCTATACCACTACGAGTTGCGGATAATATCAATGAACCACCTTGTATAATCAGCGCTGGGCATTCTGAAATCAAAATGCATTCAATGCTGTTAAAATGAATATCATACTACCATACATTGTGCAACACACTTCAAATAAGTTTCGTTGCTTTTTTACCTTATTAACACCTATTGTCATGCCAGCTAATTTATTGATATGTAGTTTTATTCGCATTGCCCTCCAAGTGTGACAGATCATGTATAGGCTCATATAATAAATGAAAATATAACGCATGCAATCATTGATGCTTCTAGAGGAAGTTTACGCAGGTGACAATCGAACACAATGAACCAAAATCCATTAAACCAATCAGCCGTGAAAGTTTCACGTGTGTTTGATATAAAAGATTCATTTATGTAAGAATATATCATAAATATATAACGTAATATAAACGATTTGATGCAACGTGGAATATACGTTGATTTGCATTAAATTAAACTTTTTTTGCCCTACCTATGCATGTTACTGCGACATCTTCTGCGTGACCACAGTTATGATTCGTCGTGTAATTGCATTCATTGATAGAAGATGCGTTTGCACCACAATCCAAATTATCAACAAAGATCGGTCCTGTCCCCGGATTGCTTGCTGTGTAAGATCTAGTTGCCGGTCTAGATGTGATATGACATAAGATATTCAACAGTAATAAAAACCGCCGAGCTGACTTTTATTTCAACATACCGGTAGAAACACATAAAGAATCAAACACATGCACTTACCCGTACCACCATCATACGACATAAAGCACTGGCTTCTTCCAGTCCAACATTGTCATCGCATATTGTACCCCAGGTATCGAACACTTTTATTTCAACTCTACCTTCGGTTCTGTCGCATCACCAATAAGTCGTATGTCTTGTATCGAAAGTAGGTATGCTACAGCAGAATTTTATCTGCTTAATGTTTTATTAATTCCGATTGAATGTTGCTTATTTTTGCTTAATTTTTAAGTAAACGCGTAAGATGGTAAGCACATTAACTAAATATACATTAGGGTGAATGAATACCGAATCAAAAAAGAGGAGAGCACTTTTTAAAAAGTAAAAATTTGAACAGGACATAAAATGCCATGTACTGTATCAAATTTTCGACAAAACATAATTCAAGCTGCATGTCGCATGTTGTGTAGTACTATGAGCAAAGTCAAAGTCGAGAGATGAAATTAGGTTTAGAACGTAACATCGAATTGTAGGTAGGTTATTAGGAGGTATGTTAGGTAGGTAGGTAGGTATGTAGGTAGGTAGGTGGGTAGGTGGGTAGGTGGGTAGGTGGGTAGGTGGGTAGGTAGGTAGGTAGGTAGGTAGGTAGGTAGGTAGGTAGGTAGGTAGGTAGGTGAGTAGTAGGTAGGAGTAGGTAGGTAGGTAGGTAGGTGGTAGGTGTAGGTAGTAGGTAGGTAGGTAGGTAGGTTGTAGGTAGGTACGGGGTAGGTAGGTAGTAGGTAGGTAGGTAGGTAGGTAGGTAGGTGGAAGGTAGGTAGGTTGGTAGGTAGGTAGGTAGGTAGGTAGGTAGTAGGTAGGTAGGTAGGTAGTAGGAGGTAGGTAGGTAGTAGGTAGGTAGGTAGGTAGGTAGGTAGGTAGGTAGGTAGGGTAGTAGGTAGGTAGGTAGGTAGGTAGGTAGGTTAGGTAGGTAGGTAGGTAGGTAGGTAGTAGGTAGGTAGGTAGGTAGGTAGGTAGGTAGGTGTAGGTAGGTAGGTAGGTAGGTAGGGGGTAGGGGTAGGTAGTAGGTAGGTAGGTAGGTAGGTAGGTAGGTAGGTTAGGTAGGTAGGTAGGTAGGTAGGTAGGTAGTGTAGGTAGGTAGGTTAGGTAGGTAGGTAGGTAGGTAGGTAGGGTAGGTAGGTAGTTAGGTAGGTAGGTAGGGTAGGTAGGTAGGTCAAACATATTATCACAAACAGTTCCGTATATGCCTCCAATGGCTTTCATTTCATCCAACACTTACGTTAGAGATGGTCCGCCAACAAGGCGAACATCGGTTATGTTTAACTGGTGGATCTGAAACATACAATAATACACTGTATTTATGACTTTTTATAATAAAAATACAACCAAGTGTGCATTTTTCTTTACACTTCTGCCGATAACATTGATATAATTATCCTCGGGTGAACTTAGAGTAAATTATGCCAAAATGAACGCGAAATGATTTCTTACAGCAACTTACTGGGCTGGCATGTTGTGTTCGAATTACTCCACATCCGTCCTTGCACTCAAATGTGCCATTACTTCCATCCATGTACCATCCCACATTACAAGTCAACGTTGCTATACCACTACGAGTTGCGGATAATATCAATGAACCACCTTGTATAATCAGCGCTGGGCATTCTGAAATCAAAATGCATTCAATGCTGTTAAAATGAATATCATACTACCATACATTGTGCACACACTTCAAATAAGTTTCGTTGCTTTTTTACCTTATTAACACTATTGTCATGCCAGCTAATTTATTGATATGTAGTTTTATTCGCATTGCCCTCCAAGTGTGACAGATCATGATAGGCTCATATAATAAATGAAAATATAACGCATGCAATCATTGGCTTCTAGAGGAAGTTTACGTACGCAGGTGAAATCGAACACAATGAACCAACATCCATTAACCAATCACCCGTGAAAGTTTCACGTGTGTTTGATATAAAAGATTCATTTATGTAAGAAATATATCATAAATATATAACGTAATATAACGATTTGATGCAACGTGGAATATACGTTGATTTGCATTAAATTAAACTTTTTTTGCCCTACCTATGCATGTTACTGCGACATCTTCTGCGTGACCACAGTTATGATTCGTCGTGTAATTGCATTCATTGATAGAAGATGCGTTTGCACCACAATCCAAATTATCAACAAAGATCGGTCCTGTCCCCGGATTGCTTGCTGTGTAAGATCTAGTTGCCGGTCTAGATGTGATATGACATAAAGATAGAACAGTAATAAAAACCGCCGAGCTGACGTTTCTTTCCAACATACCGTTAGAAACACAATAAAGAATCAAACACATGCACTTACCCGTATCCATCATACGACATAAAGCCTGGCTTCTTCCAGTCCAACATTGTCATCGCTATTGTACCCCAGGTATCGAACACTTTTATTTCAACTCTACCTTCGGTTCTGTTCCCATCACCAATAAGTCGTGTGTCTTGTATCGAAAGTGGGTATGCTACAGCAGAATTTTATCTGCTTAATGTTTTATTAATTCCGATTGAATGTTGCTATTTTTTTGCTTAATTTTTAATTAAACGCGTAAGATGGTAAGCACATTAACTAAATATACATTAGGTGAATAAATAACGAATCAAAAAAGAGGAGAGCACTTCAATAAAACAATTGAACATATCACTCAACATGAAAACATATTTAGAATTTCTTAAAAGTAAAATTTGAACGGACACAAAATGCCATGTACTGTATCAACTTTCGACAAACATAATTAATTTCAGGCTGCATGTCGCATGTTTGGTGTAGTACTATGAGCAAGTCAAAGTCGAGAGATGAAATTAGGTTTAAAAACGTAACATCGAATTGTAGGTAGGTTATTAGGTGTATGTAGGTAGATGGTAGGTAGTAGGTGGGTAGGTGGTTAGGGTGGGTAGGTGGGTAGGTAGGTAGGTAGTAGTTAGGTGGTAGGGTAGGGTAGGTAGGTAGGTAGGTAGGGTAGGTCGTAGGTAGGTAGGTAGGTAGGTAGGTAGGTAGGTAGGTAGGTAGGCGGTAGGTAGGTAGGGTGGTAGGTAGTCGGTAGGTCGGTCGGTTTCGGTAGGTCGGTAGGTAGGTCGGTAGGTCGGTGGTAGGTTGTAGGTGTCTGGATCGTCGGTATCGGTCCGGTCGTAGGGTCGGTCCGGTAGTGTCGGTACGGTCGTAGGTAGGTAGTCGTGTAGGTAGTAGGTAGCGAGGGGGAGACTGTAGGTCGGTCGTCGGTCGGTAGGTAGGGTAGGTAGTCGGTTCGGTCGGTCGGTAGGTCTTCGGAATAGGTCTTGTAGGTAGGTAGGTAGGGTCGGTCTGTAGGTAGGTCGGTAGGTAGGTAGGTGTTAGGTAGGTAGGTAGGTAGGTAGGTAGGTAGGTAGGTAGGTAGGTCGGTCGGTCCGGGTAGGTAGGTAGTCGGTAGGTAGGTAGGGTCCTGGGTAGGTAGGTAGCGTAGGTAGGTAGGTTCGGTCTGTCGGTAGGTCGGTAGGTAGGTCGGTCGGTAGGTAGGTCGGTAGGTAGGTAGGTCGGTCGGTAGGTCGGTAGGTCGGTAGGTAGGTCGGTCGGTCGGTCGGTAGGTCGGGTAGGTCGGTCTGGTCGGTCGTCGGTCCGGTCGGTCGTAGTCGGTCGGTCGCGTAGGTCGGTAGGGTCGGTCGGTCTGTCGGTCTGTAGGTCGGTCGTTCGGTCGTCGGTAGGTCGGTCGGCTCGGTTCGGTCGGTAGGTCGGTGGTCGGTCGTTCGGTAGGTAGGTAGGTAGGTCTTCGGTCGGTCTGTTCGGTCGGTAGGTCGGTCGGTCGGTCTGTCGGTCGGTCGGTAGTCGGTCGTCGGTCGGTCGGTCGGTCGGTCGGTCGTCGGTCCGGTCTGATCGGTAGGTAGTCGGTTGGGTCCGTACCGTAGGTCGGTACGTAGGTAGGAAGGTCCGTAGGTAGGTCGTAGTAGGTAGGGTAACCGTAACTGTATATTGCAGCATAAGCAATATGTAATGATAATAATTACCATATTTCAGACAGGTTCCCGTAATGTTCCATTTACTATCCCTGCATGACACAGGTAGATAACCAACGTGTCCAGCATTATAATTGCAGTCAACGAATAGATCTGTACCCTTGTAAATCAAGTTAGGTCTTTCTAGTTTTCCGCATTCTGAAAAATTGTTTAAAGTTGTGTGCTCACAGTGAGTGTATATTTATATAACGTATTATATTATATATGCAACGAAAACGGCCACGTTCGAAATGTAACAGAAATAAGTAACGCAAGCAATAACAAAAAGCTTTCATTTATCGAGGGATACACTTACCGCTACAAAGTACTGACACATCTCGACTATGATTGCAATGGCCATTTTTCGAGTACTTGCATTGTTTAATATTCGTGTCGCCAGAAAGACAGTTAAGCCTGTCAAGATGAATTGGACCAGATCCTTGGCCGAACTTTGCACCATTGAAAATAGCGGCAGCTTGCAAGCTATATTACACATAAATGATAAATATGCATAAAAGATTGAATTGTTAAAACAAAAAAAACTTATCAAGAAGTAATATTTCTAATTTAGACTCTAAATAGCATGTAGTGTATGTACTTTACATCTTTAACACTAGCAAATGAATGATTTGTCAGAGGTTAGTCATTCTGGGGAAAATCTGTTTGTAGCAGGCTGTTGTTTTGACAACTAATTGCTTAGTATGCAGCGGGATAACAAAACATCATTAACGAGGGGTAGTTACCTGGAATTATTTGATTTACAAATGACATCTGCAGTAGGAAAGTCAACATATTATCACAAACAGTTCCGTATATGCCTCCAATGGCTATTTCAACACGTCCAACGTTAGGAGATGGTCCGCCAACAAGGCGAACATCGGTTATGTTAACTGGTGGATCTGAAACATACAATAATACACTGTATTTATGACTTTAATAATAAGAATACAACCAAGTGTGCATTTTTCTTTTACACTTCTGCCGATAACATTGATATAATTATCCTCGGGTGAACTTAGAGTAAATAATGCCAAAATGAACGCGAAATGATTTCTTACAGCAACTTACTGGGCTGGCATGTTGTGTTCGAATTACTCCACATTCCGTCCTTGCACTCAAATGTGCCATTACTTCCATCCATGTACCATCCCACATTACAAGTCAACGTTGCTATACCACTACGAGTTGCGGATAATATCAATGAACCACCTTGTATAATCAGCGCTGGGCATTCTGAAATCAAAATGCATTATATTCTGTTAAAATGAATATCATACTGCCATACATTGTGCAACACACTTCAAATAAGTTTCGTTGCTTTTTTTACCTTATTAACACCTATTGTCATGCCAGCTAATTTATTGATATGTAGTTTTATTCGCATTGCCCTCTAAGTGTGACAGATCATGTATAGGCTCATATAATAAATGAAAATATAACGCATGCAATCATTGATGCTTCTAGAGGAAGTTTACGCAGGTGACAATCGAACACAATGAACCAAAATCCATTAAACCAATCAGCCGTGAAAGTTTCACGTGTGTTTGATATAAAAGATTCATTTATGTAAGAATATATCATAAATATATAACGTAATATAAACGATTTGATGCAACGTGGAATATACGTTGATTTGCATTAAATTAAACTTTTTTTGCCCTACCTATGCATGTTACTGCGACATCTTCTGCGTGACCACAGTTATGATTCGTCGTGTAATTGCATTCATTGATAGAAGATGCGTTTACACCACAATCCAAATTATCAACAAAGATCGGTCCTGTCCCCGGATTGCTTGCTGTGTAAGATCTAGTTGCCGGTCTAGATGTTATATGACATAAGATATTCAACAGTAATAAACACCGCCGAGCTGACGTTAATTTCAACATACCGTTAGAAACACATAACGAATCAAACACATGCACTTACCCGTATCCCATCATACGACATAAAGCACTGGCTTCTTTCAGTCCAACATTGTCATCGCATATTGTACCCCAGGTATCGAACACTTTTATTTCAACTCTACCTTCGGTTCTGTTCGCATCACCAATGAGTCGTATGTCTTGTATCGAAAGTGGGTATGCTACAGCAGAATTTTATCTGCTTAATTTTTTATTAATTCCGATTGAATGTTGCTTATTTTTTGCTTAATTTCTAATTAAACGCGTAAGATGGTGAGCACATTAACTAAATATACATTAGGTGAATAAATAACGAATCAAAAAAAGAGGAGAGCACTTCATAAAAAGCAATTGAACATATCACTCAACATTAAAACATATTTAGAATTTCTTAAAAAGTAAAAATTTGAACAGGACACAACATGCCATGTACTGTATCAACTTTCCGACAAAACATAATTCAAGGCTGCATGTCGCATGTTGTGTAGTACTATGAGCAAAGTCAAAGTCGAGAGATGAAATTAGGTTTAGAACGTTACATCGAATTGTGATAAGGAGATAAGAAGGATTAAAAAGAAAAATGTATAGTTTTATTTTATTTAATTTATTTGTCTTTTTTCCTTGAGGACAATGTCAAATGATGTGAAAAAAATAATGAGGGCATCATTAAATAAATCGTTTAAAATGATTATTGCGGTTAACAATTATATTGTATATAAATACAAGCGTACCTACATTGTTGAGAGGAGTCAATCTGTTGCACATGTCCTACGAGCACTGCAGAAAATGTAAAAGCACTTTTTTTTATTTATGAAGCATATTAAGTAAGAAAAATATGAAAACAAAATTCACGGAGAGACAGAGGCAGTCAGATAAACCAATAAACAGAACAGCCGATAAGGATGTCCAATTTTCATTGATAATTTGATATAATTGGCATATGCAAGTATCAATTGCATTGATTTCATTAACTGTTGTTTATCTTTATACCTCTTCTGTTCTATATTAGTCATGTTGAGAAAAACGACCAAATAAGGGCATTAATGTCAACATTGTGCTAACTAATACGTCAGTCATACATATAGCGGAAATCTTAATTTTAAATGGTCCATATCATTATTATATACAGGAATTGCTATTTTCCATCCACCAGTGGGTCGTCTCATAAAACGTCGCCTACCATTTAATATTCAAACTAGCAATGGTAATTATGTAAACAAAATAAACAAATATAATAATACATTACCCCAACGTAACTGCTGCGACTAATCCCCGCAGCCAAATCTTCTGTTCCAGCATTTTATGCTGTTAATTTGCCTAGATAAATAAGAAAATTAAAAATAGTGATACATTTGCATTTAGTGAAATTCTTTTAAGTTTTGTAACTCAACTCTCAAATCTCCAAGTGGTAAATTAATCGTAATATGTGTAGATTGTAGTA